>NC_085862.1:55080081-55122581 GCF_034702125.1 Engraulis encrasicolus | reverse complement strand
GTCTTTCTCTGTCTTTCTCCATGTGTGTGTGTATGTGTGTGTGTGTGTGTGTGTGTGTGTGTGTGTGTGTGTGTGTGTGTGTGTGTGTGTGTGTGTGTGTGTGTGTGTGTGTACATAGTGGCATAGTGATCAACTGGTTAAAATCGTACTTACAACAAAGAAGTTTTTTTGTCGCCATTGGAAGACATACCTCATCACCGATGTCTCTGAACTGTGGGGTCTCCCAGGGCTCCATTCTGGGACCACTTCTGCTCAATCTGCTGCCATTGTATCGAGAATATCTCCATAAATTACCATAGCTATGCGGATGATACCCAACTCTACTTATCTATGTCCCCCAATGACTACACCCCCTTGAATCACTCTGTCATTACATGGACCAAATTAACAAATGGATGTCTCACAATTTCCTCCAGCTGAACACAGATAAAACTGAAGTAATTATACTTGGGAAAATAAAGGAGAGACAAAAGATTGCTACTATCCTTGAAATGAAGGGACTGAAAGCAAGGGATACAGTTAAAAATCTTGGGGTCTTCATTGACAGTGACCTTAACTTCAAAAGTCACATGAAAGGTATTACTAAGTCTACATTTTATCACATAAACTAAACATGATCTGGAGAAGCTAATACATGCCTTCATTTCTAGTAAGGTTGATTACTGTAACAGTCTTCTTACAGGCCTCCCCAAAAAGACCATCAAACAGCTTCAACTTGTACAAAATGCAGCAGCAAGGGTTCTTACAAAAACAAGAAAGTTCAACCACATTACTCCAATTTTAAGATCGCTGCATTGGCTAGCTGATTTTAAGGCTACTTGTGTTTAAATCATTAAATGGAATGGGACCCACATATCTACTGGATATGTTTCAGCTGTATGCTCCAACTAGGTCACTAAGGTCAACGGAGAAGAATTTGCTGGTGATTCCAAAAGTCAAAACAAAGTGTGGAGAGGCAGCCTTCAGCTTCTATGCTTCAAAGCTTTGGAACCAGCTTCCAAATGACGTAAAAAATGCACCCACTACTGATAGCTTTCAATCTAGACTCAAGACAAAGCTGTTCTCAGATTCTTTCCTCTAGCTTAAATTCTTATTTTTTATTTTTATGTTTTTTTGTAATTTTTTTATTATTATTATCATTTTACATTATGTTTTATCTTAATGTTTTAAATGTTCTTTGACTCTAATTTATTTCATTCTTTCTTCCCTGTTTCCTTTTGCATTTGTTAATTTTGTGAAGCACATTGAGTTGCACCTGTGTATGAAATGCGCTATACAAATAAACTTGCCTTGCATTGTCTTGCCTTGTGCGTGTGCGTGTGCGTGTAGTTTTTTGGGGACTGGCTGTATGCCGCCTTGAATCTACGATATGATACCTCCAGTATTGTGGTAAGTGCTCTGGTTGTCCTGAAGCAGTGCACTAATTTAAGGCACAGAGTAATCATGTTCCTGGCCTTAAAATCGTCATTACGATATGCAGTGTGCCGATGTGTTATGGAACAGAGTGAAGACACTGTGCATTAATTCAGAGGAAAGTGCAGTGGCGTGCACAGAAATTATGGAGGGCAGGGTCTGGGTGGTTTGTGGAACTTGTTGCTGCCTTACTAGGATTATATTGAGGCATTACTATCACACACATTTACTCCTCAAGCATTTATGATTGTATCAATATAGACCAAAATACATTATGGAAAAAAACTACATAAAAGAACCTTCAAAAAGGGCACTTTTTGTCAAGTAGGGCAGGTGCTCTAGCTCCACCTTGTCCCTATTTGTGCACGCCTATGAAAGAATGTATTTGTATGGAACATGTTTCAAGCTAACTGGCACACTGGTGATGAGGACATGACAGTGACTGCATGGCCTAATTATGGAGATGTCTGATAGAAGCCCTGCTCTCCCCATCAGCTCGTTAAGTAAGGGAAGACATGGCCTAGTTTACTGTGTGTTTGCTAAACAATACACACACACACACACACACACACACACACACACACACACACACACACACACACACACACACACACACACACACACACACACACACACACACACACACACAAACAAACAAACAAACACACACACACACACACACACACACAGATGAAATGGGCCCGCATGATGGCCGAACAGAGTGCATTGCGGCGGCCTTTCAAAGGGATGGAGCTGGAATGTAGTCCAATGTCACAGAAGGGCCGCCTGTTTGGGACACACACACACATGCACACACACCAATATATTTTTGTTCAGCCCTCCCATTCATATTAACCCTAACAATAGCGAAAGAATGCTAAACTGTGCCCACACCAAAAAATCCCTAACCTTAACCTGTCAGGGAGGAAATGTTTTTACAGTTTCATTCAGTAACAACAAAACCACCAACAAAATCACTGCTAAATTCCACAAAGTACCATTTTCTCCATGTTACTACCACACACTCTCTCACACACAGACAGACACACACACACACACGCGCGCGCACACACGCGCACACGCGCGCGCACACGCGCACACACACACACACACACACACAGACACTGCCGCCTGTTTGGGGCCTGAAAACACAAACATGGTTTGTTTTCACATCACAAGGAGACGAGCAGCGATGGGGATCGCGACGGGAATATCAGGAAATAGGAATGCTTTTCCGCAGTGCTGACATCACGGAATGCGTGACCTTTGTGGCGCGGCAGGGGCATGTTAGAGCACGCTGGCGGCTGCATCTCTGGCCCTCCACAACAGCCAACTGTCCGACCGACCGACCGGGCAAACGAACGCTCCTTTGTTTGGACGTAACTGCCGACTGCTGCCTTTTCAACCTGTAATTATGCAAAGAAGCACCCCACCACCCAACACACATCAAGACAGACAGGTAGACAGTGTGCGCACACACACACACACACACACACACACACACCTGCACACACACACACACACACACACACACACACACACACACACACACACACACACACACACACACACACACACACACACACACACACACACACACACACACACACACACACACACGTCTTTGAGTTCCATGAAAGTACCATGTACAATGAAAAGCACTATATAAAATGGGTGTATTATTATTATTACACACACACACACACACACACACACACACACACACACACACACACACACACACACACACACACACACACACACACACACACACACACACACACACACACACACACACACATACACACACACACACACACACACACACACACACACACACACACGCACACAAATACATTCAGCACTGAGACATGACCAGACAGGCTGCACACTCATCTCATCTCATCTGAGGACGCCTGTTTTTGTCGTCATCTGCTTCCAACAACACTTGTGCACTGTGTGTATGTGTGTGTGTGTGTGAATGAATGTGCGTGTGTGTGCGTCTTTGTGAGAAGCGGAATTCAAGGCAGACTACGACCTGCACCTGTCTGGGGCCATAACACAGAGGGAGATTGTGTGTGTGTGTGTGTGTGTGTGTGTGTGTGTGTGTGTGTGTGTGTGTGTGTGTGTGTGTGCGCGCGCTCGTGTGTGTGTGTACGTGCGGGGGGAAAGGGAAAGTGTTTGTGAAGCTGTCAGCTGTCTGCGTCCTGAAAGAAGAAAGGATGAGAGTGAAAGAGAAGAGAAACACAGACATGGAATTTAGAGTCATAAAAAAGAAAGGAATGAAAGTACGAAGGAATGAATGAGTGTGATATAGATAATATGAGTGAATGGACTGGCAAATGGCTAGATGGACCGATAAACCTGTACAAACTCGAAACGTGAAGAAACACTCTCTTCTCTTCAAGCGAATAAAAATAAAAATCCCGAGCTCTATTTGTGTTGTGCTTTGCTACGCCTTCGCACAGAGCCTCTGTTAACATTATCATCACCAAACACGTAATGATCAAGTCACCATATGTTATTTCAGACTCTCAGTAATGTCTTATCAATGTTGTTATTATGTAGTTGAATTTAGTGTTTTCAGTAAGGATTGATGGCCTATCGATTGGTCCAAGTGCAGTAAAGGGTAATTTCCATTGCCCGTTTTCTAAACGGTACAGCTCAACACAGTTCGAAAACCAGCCGGCTGGCTGAAGCTAGCTGTGCAGGTTTTCCGCTGCCTCTTACCTAGAATGCGTGTCAGCTTGTCCTCACTGGTGAATCAACAATAATCATGGTGGCCACCAGATCAACTCTCTTGAGGCATTTTTTCGCATACAACCCCGCTGTGCTGTGCTGTGTTGTGTCGAGCTGAGTGGTGCTAAGTGGTACTGTCAAACCAGCCCGGTGTGTGTTTCCATTACAACCGTGTTACCCGTAGTGTGGTTGGACTTACGTTTTTGGCTGTGTTACGTAGCATTACTTTACGTAGCATAGTTTACTTAGCGTAAGGCCGTCAGATATCTCAGCTATCGAAGTAGGCTATAAACAGTTTAAACAACATCATATTTGGATACTAGAGTTTTGATTTCTACCTTCGATTTTCATATCAAAGTAATACAGTGTCAAACTAATGAGCATTCCAAGAGAGTTGATCTTGTGGCCGTCATGATTATTTTTTGATTCACCGGTGAGGACGAGCTGATGCGGATTTTGGGTAATAAGCTACGAAAGACCCGCGCAGCTTGCCTCGTGTCGTGCTCAATCGCGCGCGCGCGCGCGCGCGTGTGTGTGTGTGTGTGTGTGTGTGTGTGTGTGTTCTGTGTATAGGAGTCTGTGTCTGTATCTCTTTGTGTGTCTCTGTGCCATTTTTCTCTGTCTGTGCTATGTTAGTGAGAGCCCCTGGCTGTGATCTGTCTCTGGCTAGTACAGCCCATGCTTTGTTCTCACAGTGAGAGCCATGATGTGCCGCCGCCTCCGTAATACAATACGTCAGAGCCCCCGTCAGAGCTGCACACACTGCTTCGTTTCACCTGCTTCCACCTCTATCACTACCTTCCTCCCCCTAGTACTCAGTGAGGAGGGCAGAGTGTTCATCAGGTGAAGGGAGAAGGGAGCCCACCTGCCCCAATACCAGGTCTGCTATTTTTATTGAGTTAGACTATTGGTACAAATAGACCATGAAGGAAGTAATTGACTTTGTATTGAGTCGCTGGTGACAGGAGAGACAAAAGTGATTTGGGCAACTAGAGGTGATATGAGCGACAGTTTGTAGTTGGACTTCAGCGAATATTATGCAAATGAGCTGCGGTTCGCAGACAGCCGCCACAGCCAATTGTAAGATAAGAATGCTTGCTTGTCGCTTCTATTGCTCGTATTGCTCTTGCTCGTATCTACACAGTCCAGCCATTCTCTGCCACTTAATCTTGTCGCCACCAGTGTGGTCGCCCAGTTACACACTGCTATTATATTCCCTCATTCAGACTTACACACTTCTTTGTTTCCTCTGTCTCCTCCACCTGCCTTGAACTGTCTATCTCAGAGAGGAGGGGGGAAGAGTGTGAGCCAACACCTGCCCCAGCAGGTGAGAGGAGAAAGGAACCCACCTCCCCCATTAGCAGGTCTGGGACATGTCTGTCAGTGCGGCATTTGAAGGCAAATTAAGTGAAGGTAAATCTTGACGTGCGCATACACTCCAACCTATGTATTACAATGGGCCTCTGATCCTGCATATTTTCTGTTTCACTCCTGGTCTGCTCTCGGCACACCTCGGCTACATACGTACGTACCCTCCATGTTTCCTTCAGGCTATATCAGTGGTTCCCAAAGCCTTTCTCCCGTCTGTATATAAGAATATTTTCGCGACCCCCTAGCACCAATAGTTTTAACCTTGCAATGGCTTTTTAGTAATATTAGCAGACAAACTATTAATGGAAAATCTAGCCATATTAATGGGCTAAAACCAAACAAACACTAACCCTACTTGGCATCTGCAGTTTTCGTTCTGTCAATGTCCTGTACACTCTGTTTCTGATGATTATGTTCTTGATTGTAAGTCGCTTTGGATAAAAGCGTCTGCCAAATAATATACAGTAATAGAATTTAATTTAATAGTTCAATGTACACCTTCTCTGGGTCATATTTGGGGATGATGACAGCCATACTCAAACTGTGTGTGACACAACGCCTCTTCTGAAGGGAGCAAAACTGAACAAAAACAGCACCAGCAGGTGAAATCTGTGATGTGATGAAGTCTACTTTGCACTAACACGTCATACGTAGAGTGTCAATCCATGAATTTTTAGACTTTGAGAAGAGTAGCACAGTCTTTGGGCAGAGTTATTTCCAGACTCCCTGGACCCTGTACAGCTTGACATGGCACGACTCGGACATCATTTATTGCATTTCGATTAGCAAGTACTGCACGGCACGGCGCAGCTCAAAAACCAGCCCTTATTTTTTCGGCCGGCTGAACCGAGCTGAGCGAGTACTGTTGCTGCCTTCTACCCAGAATGCTGTGCGTCAGCTCAGCCTTACCGGTGAATCAAAAAACAATCATGACGGTCACCCGATCAACTAGACTTCTCTTTAGTTTGACACTATTACTTTGACATTAAAATCAAAGGTAGAAATCAACATTATGATAACCAAATATGATGTCGCTCAAACTATGCATAGCCTAGAACCGAGTCAACCGAGTTACATTAGTCAACTAGCCAACGGAAACTAATGCTATGTGCCAACGCCAAAAACGTAACTCAAAATGTTACTCCTGGTAACATGGTTAGTAATGGAAACATATAATTTGGTCCCACTCTCTAAGTGTTGAATTCACCGTGAAAAAGTTACTGTGGCTTTTATCAGGTCACTTTTGATAAAATCTTCAGCCTAGTGTGATGCAAATCAAATGCAAATGTAAATGTGGTGGGTTTTCTGCCCCAAGCTGTAGATATGCCATGAAAACCTGATTATCCCATTAAGATCCACTGATCTGAGTGGGGTGACTGAGGTCTTCTTTCCCCAGAGCTGTGGATCTGATGATGAAAATGATCCGATATTATATATCCCACTGATGAGCTGAGTGTGACCTCAGAGCGCATTGTTGGGCCTGTCACCAAGGAGACGGATGTGGCCAGATCACCTCTAGAGATTATGGGATGGCCGTGTCGCCCCTGCCAGACGACCCCTCGGAGCACCACGATGACCTCCCAGCACCCTCCGAGTGCCAGGCCAGCAGGCAGACGATCAGGCCGATGGGCGTGATTGGCGAATGGGGGCGGCGGCAGGCCGACAGTCAGGCCCCGTGGCAACTATATGGTCCATTGATCAGGTAACCCGAGCAGACGCAGCTGTCCATAGGGAGAGGGGGAGAAGAGGAGAGGAGAGGAGAGGAGAGGAGGAGGAGAGGAAGAGAGTGGGGAGAGGAGGAGAGGGGAGCAGGGAGAACGGGAGGAGGCGAGGAGGAATGTATGAGAGTGAGGAGGAAGAGAGAAGGAGTGTGGAAGAGAAGGGGTAAAAGAGTAGATTGGGTATAAGGAGAGTGGAGATAGTATGTGGGGGTTGAGGGGTCCCTGAGCTGTTATGGGGGGAAGAGAAGGGAATCTCCCATTCATCCCCAGGCCAGGATGAATTTGGTTAGGCAAATGACGGCCCCTCACAACACCCGCCTCCCCACTCCCCCCAACACACCTCAGGCAAGGATGAATTTGGTTAGGCAAATGACCACCCCATTACACCCCACCCCACCCCAACACACACACACACACACACACACACACACACACACACACACACACACACACACACACACACACACACACACACACACACACAAACACACACACACGCACACACCACACACACACACACACACACACACACACACACACACACACACACACACACACACACACACACACACACACACACACACACACACACACACACACACACACACACAAGACCATTCACAAGGTTATTGAGTGCTCAGAGGACAGGGTTGCCAGATGAGACTGATGATTTCCAGCCCAAAAAATACTCAAATCCCACCTGGAAACACTAAATCTCACCCAATTTGACTTCTATGGCCATACATTTGCTTTTACTCCCAGACACCAGTCCTAAGCAGCCCAATTGGGTGGAAAACAGCACGATCTGGCAACACTGTCAGAGGGCTGCAATATGCGGTCAACCGCCAAGATGGCAATCACACACACACACACACACACACACACACACACACTCCCCCTTCCCGAGATGGCTATCAGCTTGGTAGCTGCACTCTGACCTCAGGGAGCATCCCCTGTGCTGCAGGCACAGCTGTGATTGACACCAATGATCACTAAATGTGGTGTGTGCGTGCGTGCGTATGTGTACGAATGTTTGTGTGTGTGTGTGTGTGTGTGTGTGTGTGTGTGTGTGTGTGTGTGTGTGTGTGTGTGTGTGTGTGTGTGTGTGCGTGCGCGCATGCGTGTGTGTGTGTGTGCGTGCTCTCCTGTGTGTGTGTTGGAGTTGAAGTTAGTGTAAATATAGCCTAATCTTCCGGGTTTACACTCTGTATGATGACAGATTAGTTGTTCTACAATGTGTGTGTGTGTGTGTGTGTGTGTGTGTGTGTGTGTGTGTGTGTGTGTGTGTGTGTGTGTGTGTGTGTGTGTGTGTGTGTGTGTGTGTGTGTGTGTGTGTGTGTGTGTGTGTCTGCTACGCCTCTATGTAGATTAATCTGTGCTGTTCTAGCAATAACTCCACCATGTCATTGTGCTTAGATACTGTACGTCCACATTCCACCATCGCCCCAATGACAAATGAACCTATAACGATGCGGTCGAGAGGCAGCTATGCAGTTATGCAATAATAGAAAAAGTGATCATGTGTGTTTTTGTGTGTGTGTGTATGTGTGTGTGTCACAGACAGAGCGAGAGTGATCTGAAGAGTGTGGGTGTAAGTGTATTCAGTGTACATGATGTAGAACAAAAATGAGCATATTTACCCCTGTATGGAATAACCTGTGGTTTCAGTAGAGCTAACTTACTTGTAGAATTATGAATAAAGGTTTGTGTTGAACAGGGACAGAGAGCCAAGTCAAAAGTGCATGTGCGAGAGAGAGAGAGAGAGAGAGAGAGAGAGAGAGAGAGAGAGAGTGTGTGTGAATTTACATGTGTGGATTTACATGTGTGGTTGTGTGTATGTGTGTGTGTGTGTGTGTGTGTGTGTGTGTGTGTGTGTGTGTGTGTGTGTGTGTGTGTGTGTGTGTGTGTGTGTGTGTGTGTGTGTGTGTGTGTGTGTGTGTGTGTGTGTGTGTGTGTTTGTACTAGCCCGCACATTTCTCTGTGTGATAAATGTACATTCCGAACTACTGTGGTTGGAATGTGCTTGTGTAAAGTGTTTCCCGGGAAGAGAGGGGAGTACGCCTGTGTGCTCTCTCTGAGCAGAAATTAAAAACTCCCCTAAAACCATAATGGCCTCAACGCCATATGTCACTAGCACACCCAATACAACCCACACTTTCCAATAATACGACTATCCAATAGTGGTTCCGCGTCAGCTATGAGGTAATATAGGCATCCAATAGTATCTCTGCTTCCTTATCCGTGAGGTTGTTTTTTTGGAAGTGCGCTCAACTCATCAAATTGGTTTAAACAAACAGGTCTTTGGGCGGAACCAACTTAATCAGTACATTTGTTAGAGAGGCAGTGGTGTGGTGTAAAGGTTAGGGAGTTGGAATGTAGATCACATGGTTGCTGGTTCAATCCCCACTCTTACCAATCCCATTCCTCCCTCCATGACTGAAGTGCCCCTTTAGCAAGGTACCTATACCCACACTGCTCCAGGGACTGTAACCAAAATCCTGTAATATTTGGATAAAAGCGTCAGCTACGTATAATGAAATGTAAATGACAGATTGCCGCTATTCTCATTACACTACGTACTTCTGTATTTATTCAGCAGGAAAGGATTAAAGATGCTTCGGCCCAAGTTGTCTTCAGCATCATGAGACTCTAGCAGCTCTCTGTACGTATGTCTTCATATCCGTGTCCATATCCGTATAGTTTCCCTTGCGGGCACGCTCAAACCCAGGGATAGTTGTTGTCTTCTTTGGGTGTGACCCTGCCTCCAATAAACGTCATCGGGTAAAGCAGAAAAGACTGCAACACGGAGCGCGTTTTCAGGCCGAAACACGTCTGTATAACCTGGAAAGGGTGCATAAAATGTCTTAGTAAAGATATTAGGCAAGAGGCCGTGGTGTGGCCAGACGATAGGGCAATGGGTTACTACACCGGTTAGGCATTGGGTTACTACGCCAATTTCGATTCCAGCACGGATCATTTCCTGATCCTTCCCCGTCCCTCTCTCCCACACTCATTTCCTATCTCTCGTCCACTGTCTTGTCATAAATAAAGGCAAAACATATATTTTTAAGCAAGAGCGAGTAGTCTCTTTTGTTCCATCATGTTTCTATCCCTTCCTGTGTTGAGCGTTGTCTGTAGTCTGTTGTCTTCCTGTCCCAGCTAGAGTTGGCTATAGAGTGTGTTGCATCTCTCTAAACACTATCATCAACTTTAGACCATCACTGGCCTCTGGGACCACACACTGTCTTCTCCAATTCCTCTGTCTTACTTACTGTCAATGTACTCTCTCTCTCTCTCTCTCTCTCTCTCTCTCTCTCTCTCTCTCTCTATCTTTCTCTCTCTCTATCTTTCTCTCTCTCTCTCTCTCTCTCTCTCTCTCTCTCTCTCTCTCTCTATCTTTCTCTCTCTCTCTCTCTCTCTCTCTCTCTCCTACTCTCTCTGTCCCTCCTACTCTCTCTCTCTATCTCTGTTCTCATCAATCTACCTCTCTCCCCACTTTCTCTTTGCCTCTGAGTTAAATCTATCTGAGTTATATCTCATGCAGTACCCCCCCCCCCCCTCTCCCCTCTGGTCTGCTTGTTTGCTGTGCTGTGTTGGTGTGGAATGTGCAGGGTGGGCAGGTGCTGGAGAGAGTGCTCAGGGTCACTGTGTGTGTGTGTGTGTGTGTGTGTGTGTGTGTGTGTGTGTGTGTGTGTGTGTGTGTGTGTGTGTGTGTGTGTGTGTGTGTGTGTGTGTGTGTGTGTGTGTGTGTGTTTGTGTGTGTGTGTGTGTGTGCGCGTGTGTGTGTGTGTGTGTGTGCAAGTGAAAAAATGCTCAGGGACGCTGTGCCGGCCCTTGTGGCCTGAGTGTAGCTACAGTTGTTTGACAACACTGTGCTGACGGCATACCAAAGTGTGTGTGTGTGTGTGTGTGTGTGTGTGTGTGTGTGTGTGTGTGTGTGTGTGTGTGTGTGTGTGTGTGTGTGTGTGTGTGTGTGTGTGTGTGTGTGTGTGTGTGTGTGTGTGTGTGTGTGTGTTGTGCTTGGCTGTCGCTGAGATGTTTGCTAACAGAGGGCCTCTGTTCAGCCACAACGGCAGGTCAGCACTCCTCCCAAACTGACCGAGGCGCACACTAACACACACACACACACACACACACACACACACACACACACACACACACACACACACACACACACACACACACACACACACACACACACACACACACACACACACACTCCACCCAATCATTCATTCCACCATTCTAACCTCACATCTTGGCCTCCCCCTCTACCTCTCCTCTCCACCAAACTTCATGTATCTCCCCCCACAGCATACCTCACGCCCGTGCCTCACACCGAATCATACAGTACCTCACCCCCTATTACTAGCCACACAACACCTCATCCCTCCTTACCCCTCTTGACACTAGACATCACCCCCCTCTACCTCTCTCTTGAAAAAAAAAACCTTTACTTTATTTTTTACAGGAAAATGAAGGAGACAGAAGATGAGTGGGGAGAGAGACAAGGAAGGATTGGCAAATGACCCGCGCCAGAATGGAACCTGGGTCACCAGCGTAGTAAGCAGTGCCCCACCGTTAGGCCACGGTATAGGGCCTCATGTGCTAAGACTAGCGTAGATTTTCTTACTGAATTTTTCCGTATGAATCTGAAAAGATACATATGCACCTAAAATTTCAAATGTCTCATTTCAAGTCACAAAAAGTTTTTCATGCTGATTCATGTGGTACATCCGATTTCACACGTACACATGCACTGTGCATTGTCATTATCAAAAGTCAGTATTGACTTAGTTACAGTAAAAAAAAACATCCCTTCATTTCCTCTTGAATCAATAAATGTTACTCCACTTTACTCTAGTACTACTAGAACTACTACTACAGTAGCCTCTACTACAAACCATTAGCTTCTACAACATACTGTTAGTTTACTTTTTTCTACAGTGAAATGACCTTAGACAGGGTCTAGAAGTGGCAATTGCTATGGAAGAACATCCACTGATATATCATTTATTTTTCAATGCAGTGTTCTCTGTTGGTAGCAACAATGAGACCTGCACATGGGGGTTGCGCAATGTGGTTACACATGGCAGTCTTTTGTGTTAACCACCTCCACTCACAGACAAAGAGCTTTGTGGCAGATAAGTCTTTTGTATACACTGACTTGCATTTGGATTTGCAGTTGTGTGACTGTTTATAAACAGAAGCTCAATTAAGCTGAAAATGTAAGCCTTCCCCACCCTTTTGTTAAACACACACACACGCACGCACACGCACACACACACACACACACACACACACACACACAGTGCCTGCTCCATGCTCATGGTAATGTCTGGAATGTGGCCATTTCCTTCCCCTGTGGAGAGACAAAGGGAGTCAAGGCCTCGCATTTTACCCCCCCCCCTCTCTCTCTCACACACACACACACACACACACACACACACACACACACACACACACACACACACACACACACACACACACACACACACACACACACACAAGCACACAGGTCCACTGCACTGATAGCTTTGGCCGGGCCCAGGAGCAAAATTCAACTGAAAGGCCCCTCCCTCCCAATACATGCAACTTAATGGGGACTCATTTCATTTCTTCTGGGCCCCCTTTGTCTCCCTGGGCCCAGGACAACTGCTTTGTTTCTTTGCACACACACGTGCAAAAGGTTGATAGGAGGAGGGGGAAAAAACGTTAAAAACATACTTTTGTCCTTGCCCATACACACATATGGAGCCTGTAGTGTTTTGATATGGGGTGGTCCTCTTCACACACACACGTCAGCAGCGCTCAGCTTTGTGGAGACTGTCACGTCCACAGCTCCGGACGACCCCCCACGCCTGTCTCACCTCGCCCAGCGGTGGAGAGAGACACGTTTCAGACTGGTAGAGAGACATGTGTCAATATCTCACTCTTTGCAGTGGCAGAGAGTCATGTCTCAATGTCTCGTTCTTTGCAGCCGTAGAGACACGTGTTTCACACTTTAAGATTGAAGTCTCAATGCCTTACGCTTTAAGGTCAGATTAGACTTCAGCAACTGCGAGCGTGAAAAGTCGCGTGGGAGTGGCCACGAACCAACATTGTATTCATGCATCTGCGAGCTCTGCGAGGTCCGAGGTCTCGTCGCGAGCCACATTTGAAATTGCGCGATTAGGCTACTTTCACTACATTGTAAGCACTGCGGTCATTATTAAGCAATGTTGCTTTCTATCCCGGTTAGCTAGGTATTTTCACACAAATTGCAAAGGCAATGCAGTGGTATCATTATTTGACATACCCAGTCTGTTTTCACGAGCAGAAAATGCAAGCATGTAAAGACAGTTGATTCTGCCGATGTGTGTTTACATTCGGTGGAGGAACGGTAGTAAAACCGCAGGCATTGTGCCACGAGTGTTCAACTGATGCATTGTTTGTTACTTAGCTTGTAGCTTCGTGTATTTACACACAAGGCATTAATATAGTTTTTAACAGAATACAGCTCTGCTCTCGCAAACTACTGGCATTGCGCTGCCACAAGAACAGAACAAGGAAGTAGCGAGACGACCAATCATAGTGCCTTTTTGTCTGCGTACTCCGCGTCCGTCCGACGGATAGTTAGAATTTTTTCGAGGCGCTAGACGACGGGCGCAGAGCCTCTGAGAGGGGGGCGTGGACTCGCATAGACAGAAAACGGACGGACGCAGATTCTATGCGAGCGAAGCATAAATCTAGCTTTACAGTGGCAGAGAAGCCTGTCCAACTCCATCCAGTCGTAGAGACATGTCTCAATGGCTTACTCTTCACAGTGGAAGCCTACTATCCAGTGTGACAGATACATTTCTCAGTGTCTCCCTACCAATGGACCAGTGGAAGAGAACCATGTCTCTCTGTATGTGCTTTCTCACCTTGTCCCATAGAGCCTGTCTGACCCTGTCTGTCTCTCTCCCGTCCTGTCTCACCCCATCCTGTGGAATAGAGAGCTGTCTGTCTGATCCTGTCTGTCTCTCCTGTCTGGTCTTGTTCAAAGGTTCACAAGGCAGCGCTCTGCCCAGTATCACACATTCTCTTACGCAGTTTGACCACTTTCACACTCTCTTACCAACTCACATTCCACACGCTGTTTTTTTCCTTTTCTTTTCTCTCTTTCTTCTTCTCTTCCCCCTGGCCAGACCAAGGGCAGCGGGTAAACACTGCAGGACGGGACAGGGATGGCAACACGGGAGATCACCATTTGTGTTAAACACCACACTACATTACGTTATACCACGGCAGTCTGGGAGTTGCGGTGCGGCTACTTTGACAGTTGACGCACGTCAAAAAGTTCAGCTCCCTTCTACTTTATGCTAATTACTCACGGCCAACGCGGAGTGTTATGCAATG
Source organism: Engraulis encrasicolus (assembly GCF_034702125.1). NCBI lineage: Eukaryota > Metazoa > Chordata > Actinopteri > Clupeiformes > Engraulidae > Engraulis > Engraulis encrasicolus. The sequence continues at coordinate 55,107,957 of NC_085862.1, read as the reverse complement.
ATTGTCGATTACATGAGGAATTCCCAAAACTGCTATGTTTTGCTGCTTAAAAGTAGTTTTATGACTGTTTATCGTGCGTTTTAATGTAAGAGCCATACACTACAGAAAACAATGAAGTGTTTTGTGCCTATGTTCAAAGGATTATGTACATTTTTGACGACAATCAAATGAGCGTCAAATGGCCGTCAAAGTGGGAACGGGTCGTTACGCGCTGAATGTCGCATGGCGCGTCTGGAAACACCAGCCATGGATCACCAGCAAAGTGAATCTGGTGCAAATCGTAGCCTAATATAAGACCTAATCCAATTTGAAACATTTCTATTTCTCCCTGCTGACCATCACTCTGTCAGTGGCGTGGTGTAGCGTTTATCAGTTCAGACAGTAGGCCTAGCCTATTTTAGGCTATGTGAAGAGTAGGGGATATTTTCGGATCAATAACTAAGGAAGCGTAGTGGAAAGTTTCCCATGGGAGGAGAGCAGACTGACGAGGTGCCTGTTTTGATGAAATTAATGGCGAGGCGAGGCATTTAGAATTTCGTCAAGATGCGTAGGGTATTTTTTTAATCTGTTGATATCTGTAAATCTGTAGGAATCATCATGCCAACTGTAGCATAATCTAGTGGGCAAGAAGTCAGACGCGGCGCCTATATCGGACGAGTAGAACATTGGGGCGACTGACTTGGCAACCAAATGCGATAGAATTAACGACTGGCTCTTGACTTGACAACCGAATGCGATAGAACTAACGACGGTGTCTTGGCCATATCAACCTTCAATTTAGAATTAGTAACGGCAGTTCGCCAGAAAGTTATGAAAAGAAGCTTCTTGTGGCGGAAGGAAGTAGCCTAGTTCTACAGAAAACCTTTGTTTTAGCCATTAAAGCATCGAAATAATGCCTAAAATAACTTTCAGACAGTCTGGCAACCGTGGTATAAATAATACACTAAACATTTTTTTTAAATAAAATAATGCACACCGAGGTGTAACGGCCACCCTAGGTGTGCATTATTTTTCCTGTTATAGGCCTACGCACACCGTTTCGTCAATTAGCCTATCCCTTAGGCTACTTACATTACATTGGGCAGACACTTTTATCCAAAGCAACCAGCAATCGAGGAGATAATCATAGCATACATGTAACAGACGTATCTCCAAGGTAACATTGCATGTAGTAATAGACGTATCCCAAGGTGACGGCATTGTGGAGCACAATTAGCCTAGTTCACAAGTGAATGCAGTGAGGAACATTCTCAGAACAGGGGGAATGCATTAAGATATGTAGCCTATAGTTGAGGAGTAACACAATTTAGTTTAGTTTAGTTTAGTCGAGTTGAGTTGAGTTGAGTTGAGTGCATGCACCCAAAGGCTAATTTCCAGTGCCAAGGCTTTTAAAACAGTAGTAGCCTAACATAGTAGTAGTAAATCATTACATTACAGGCTCAGCAAACTTGAAATAAGGAATGCTGTTAGCACCAGGGTGAATACATTGAGGAATTTCACTCAGTGGCTGACATTATCGGAATAGGAGAAACTGTGTTGAGGAACTTCATCAGTAGAAAGCCTTTCATTAGGCCTACATGTAGGCCTACATTACAGTTAGCAGACATTTCTATCCAAGGCTAAGGAAACACTGCAGTGCAGGGGTGATTAGGCCTACAACAAGGAATTCCACTACTAGTTGGGGTGAATGACATTATCCGAGACGATTTAAATGCAGAATAGAGAATCTTTGGCATTATCAGAACTGGAGTGCATGTGTTAAGAAACAGCATCAGTCAGTAGTGAGCATTTCATTCAAGTACAATCGTACTTCTGGTTAGCAGTTTAATCCAAAGGTAAGGAACACCGTCACCACAAGAGTGAAATCATTTGAGAAATTCCATTGCCAGCTGGGGGGCATGAAGAACACTGAAAGTAGTAAAGTGTTGGTAACAGAAGCATGTTGGGATATTGTTTTCCTGTGGAGAATGGTGCCTGCAGAGAAAGAGAAATTAAATAACAAAGGCCTCCATCTGTAATCTTTTCACCCAGTGCCTTTCATTTGAGTCTGTCATCCTGAATGGCTAGCTATTTTGCTGATTAGCATCTATAAGGGAGAAATGCACTATGACATTCCACGGTTGTAGCTAGCCCAGTTAGCACCCAATAGCCTTGGTCTCACTGCAGGGCCAGCCCCGGGCTGGCCCGGACAAAAGCGGGCTGACGGTGATCTCATCAAAAGGGGGCTAGGTGCTAAAGATGGCCGCCGGGCCAGGTTGTGGGGCTAAGGGCCGCTTTCCCTGGCCCGTCGAATTCGATGGGCCAGCAAGCACCGCTGAGGCTCGGAGGCGGGGTCAACCTCGGGCGATATAGCCCACGTGCGATATAGCCTACCAGACCTTCGGCGATAATAGCGCAAAAGCTAAATAAGCCGACATAAATGTCATGTGTGAGTATTTGTGAGACACTTTTTATTGGTGTCCAGTGGAAAGCATGCCAAATCACGATAATGGCACAAGAGTTGGCGGCTAAAAGCAGAAAAAAGCCGACATGACTTAGCTATGACATCCCAAGTTTAAGTGTGTGGTGCCCATGATGCCCTGATAACAACAAAAAAGTTATGTTGGCTAAATAACTTTAAAAACACAAACAGAAGTGCCAAAGTTGCATCTTATGAAATTATGCCATAAGAAAGCCAAACACCCCAAACTAATAATTTGCCCAGAATTTAGCGATAAGTCCCCCTGTGCTTTCACGCCATGGTGAATCTAAGCTAAAGAGTCCTAATCTAAAAGATATATAGGTCTAAATATATAAATAACCAGCGATCTCCTTCTCCTACAGACATGTGTTAGGGCTTGTTCAAAAGCTGAGATTCTTAGCTTTTTACAGTTTTTACGGAACGTTTTTATGTTCTTTCATTCAAAAGTTATTAAACTGTAAGCGGCCGCTGTTGCAAGTGAAAAAATAGCGCTTTCCAACTATTTTTTTTATCTCGTCATTTTTTTCCTAACAGCCAGCGATCTCCTTAACCTAGACCTACAGACATGTGTTAGGGCTTGTTCGAAAGCTGAGATTCTTAGCTTTTTACAGTTTTTTACGGAACGTTTTTATGTTCTTTCAATCCACAGTTATTTAACCTTAAGCGGCCGCTACTTCAAGTAAACAATGGCGTTATTCTCCAGCCGGATAGAGAGGAAATCTGTTTTGTCGCTGTGTTCTTTGTTCCCTCGAATTAAACCGACGGTCTAAATAGGCTACATTTGTACGTCCCCAACATAAGACCAGTTCTTTCTAAGTTAGCTCTTTTCATGGAAAAACATGTTTTTCATGCGTCTTTGTCTTCTTAACATGCGCTGCGTCCCATACAGCTTCTGAATCGACAACTTTGCCATGTAATAAAACTGTTCTTGAAAGGCAAGCCATTTTCTTTGCAGTTCTTGTCGTCTTTGTCCGTAGGCTACGAGCCAAACGGCGACCTGCTCCTGCAGAGTTTGCTCAATTTTCTTCTCCTTCTTTGTCGTTGTTCTGTTGTTGTCCTTCTGTGATTTGGGGCGAAAGTGGGCTGTGCCCGACTGACGTTTCACAAACAAGGCGTGTACCTGAATGTGCCTGGGGTCGGCTATGAGTCCGATCAGGCAAAAAATGGCCCGGGGCCGGCAGCTCCGAGCCGGCCACTCTCCTGAGCCCCGGGCGGCCCCGGGCCGCTGAAGCGCGGTAATGAGACCAAGGCTATTGTCTCGGCCTCTTAAGCTTCCTCCTCTTCGCATTCGTGAGGTTTCGCAAGGCTGCTACAGTTTAGACATCATTGTTCTCCGCATTCCTGGCTGTTCAGATGCCATTAGGAGATGAGGTGTAACTCGGAGAGGTCTGTGGGGGAAGTGAGGCGTAGTAGAGACTATGTTATAACCTTACTGTTACCAAAATTGTTATGACCAAGTTTTCATCTGTATCCTAAGGCTCTCAGTAATGTCTCAATAATATCCATGTTGTTATGATGTTGTTGAGTCTTTCCAGCAATTAATGAACTGGCCTGCCGGCGAGCCCATCTGCGCAAAGAAGCTACTTTCCTTCGGGATCAATTAAGTGTATAAAGTCTGCTTCAATACCACTTCACTCTACTCTTCTCTGCCTGTACTCTGGTTCACTCTATTTGAATATGCTCTACTGTTCTATTTGTATGCTCTACATCCTTTACTCTTCACTGTGCTATACTTCTCTACTCTACTCTACTACTCAACTCTACAACCTTTACTGTAGTCTACACTACTACTACTTCTCTACTCAGTTGCCCCAATTGTATTGAGGTGTGCCCAGTATGGTGTGTCCAGCACATAGGCAAATGTATGCACCCCTCTGTACCAAATGTAAGTAGGACTAGCCCTGTGTACCTATATGAATACAAATCGTGTCACTGGAGTGACAGGCTACCTAATGAGTAATTTACCTCCCTTCTAAATACCTTCTTTGGTGAAATATCGTAAACTCTGTGCTATACCTGTTTCATTACCAACAAATTTAAAGAACAGTTTTGTACCTGGAGGTAGGATCTTGTGCCCTACTTTTTGTTTGGAACACCATAATGTACCCTCAGAAGGTAGGCCTACATCATTTTAAATCGAAATGTGATCACCAAATTGTTCCACAATGGGCACTGCGCTACAGTAACGACAAGCTTGTCCATTTCAATGCACAGTGGTACTTCTGTGTGTGAGTGGCCGTTTTACTTGAGCAGACACAAGGTGTTAGTTGCGTGCGGCCGTTGGGCCTAAGAAAGGTGTAACCCCTTAGCACCTGTATTTTGAAACATCAGCAACGGCAAATAGATAAGGCGGGAGAGGAATGTGCAGCGTTAACGACCATGCGGATGGCACAAAGGGTTCATTTGCCTACACGCAACCCCACCGGCCACTCCGTGTAGCAACTGTCAACAGATTTTTGCATCTGCTCCTTGTTTGAATAGAAAACAGAAAGAAAGTGCCGAGCAGAGCAGAGCGGAGCGGAGGAATGACAGGCTGAGACTTGCTCCTCTCCCTCGCTCTGCAGATGTCACCACTCTGGGAATTCTGGAGTCTGAAGGCTGGAGATTGTGAAAATTATTTTTAGCCATTGTTTTGTCAGTTAAGTTTTATTCCATATCTTCCTTTTGTTGTTTTTGTTGTTACTTTCTACTGCCTTCAATGGATATACCATTAGACATTGATTTCCTATTGCCAATGCATTCAATGTTTTTATGTTTGTGTGTGTGTGTGTGTGTGTGTGTGTGTGTGTGTGTGTGTGTGTGTGTGTGTGTGTGTGTGTGTGTGTGTGTGTGTGTGTGTGTGTGTGTGTGTGTGTGTGTGTGTGGTATTGGGGAGTAACAGATTACATGAATTCAGATTACACATTTTGAGTCAATGTATTCCCTTCCTGTTTCAATAGGTGATAATGAGAATACAGTTCCTATGCAAAAATCAACAGATTACAAAGAGGTTCTTTCCTGTCTGACATGTTAAGATGTAATATTGGTCATTCCACACACTGTCAGAAACCCAAACAGACCATGCAATAAGAGCTTCTACGGAATGAAAATGCCATATTAATGTTGATGATGTGTGTGTGTGTGCGTCCGTGCGTTTGCGTGCGTGCGTGCATTTGCATGCGTGTGTGCGTGTGTGTAATGTAGGTAGGCCTATGTATTTTAAGTGTGTACCTATATAGGCCTGTGTATGTTTGGGAGTGTATGCACGTGTATGTGTATGACTCTGTATTAAATGCAAGGTGGTGGCGGGGTGTGTGTGTGTACGCGTGTGTGTGTGTGTACGCGTGTGTGTGTGTGTGTGTGTGTGCAGGAGCAGATGGTCTTGCGGCCCAGTAATGTCTGCTAAGGGAGAACAATGCCCCTCTTACAATATCCACACACACACACACACACACACACACACACACACACACACACACACACACACACACACACACACATGGAGCCCTGCCCTCCACCCCTCTCAGCTTGATTAAGGAGGGGACGGGGATTTTACTCCCCAGACAGCTGGCAGGCAGCATGCCTCAGACACACACACATACAAAGACATACACACACACACACACACACACACACACACACACACACACACACACACACACACAGAAAGACATGCGCACGCATGCGTACATGCACACGTGCACACACATAGTACACATACAAATGCACATTGACACACACATTCACACACAAATGCATGCACGCATGCACGCACACACACACACACACACACGCACACGTATAAGACACACACACACACACACACATACAAAGACATACACACATGCTCACGGGCACGCACACACACAGAGACACACACACACACACACACACACATATAAGACACACACACACAAACACACACACACACACACACACACACACACACGTATAAGACACACACACACATATACAAAGACATACACACGTGCTCACGGGCACACACACACACAAAGGAAAGGTAAGGGTTTCCCTCACATATATATTTAGTATTCACACAAACACACACAAGGGGACGCAAACACACACACACAAACACACACATTTACACGCATGTACACATACACACACACACACACACACACACACATTAACACGTACATACACACAGATATACACATGTCCCCCTTCTCTTTCCTCCTTCCACAGACACACACTCAGCAATTAACAGGCACGGGCCACGGCTTAAATATTGACCAGACTACCGCAAACAAAAGGGCCCTTTAAAGCCTTTCTTTATCAGCTTTGTAGGTCAGGCCCTCGTGTTGTTGTTGCCCACTTCTCCAAAATGCATCTCCCCTCCTGCAGCTGTCATTGTGTAATAGCAGCTCCCTTTGTTCCTCGACGACCAGCAATGGTTGATGTGGATTTTTAAAAAGATAGAATCATTTTCCTATTTGTTTCCATGTAGTTGACGTTGCACACTGCTGGTTATACCTATGTAAGAATATGAAGGGGGCCTTATGATGTAAGAAGTAGAAAAAGCTGAAGTAATGAATGAATGAATGAATGAATGAATGAATATACCTTTATTGCCCCAGGGGGAATTTGTTTTGCGTTTTGGGAACACTTGAACATACAGACAATTATGACATTATACAAGGACAAGACTAAAAATCAAACAAAACATACAGAGTATTCAAAATAAAAAATAAAAAGTCCTGGTAGAATAGAAATAATTAAATTAAAATTAAAATCCTATATACATTCAATATATTAAAGTTATTATGTTAACTCTGTCTGCACTTAACTTATTCAGCAGTGCTATATGGAGATTATAAGCCTATCCAGTAATGAGTGGCAGTTTACATTCGACTTATAGTCGATTGGACAATGATAGAACAACTAAGGGGTGTTTGTTTTTAGTTTTAGGGTTAAAGCTGTCTTCATTCCATGAACACTTTTATACTATACTTTGCAATTACATGAATGAGTGAAAGAAACAAAATAAAAAGAAACAAGACGAAAACATATTTAATCTTTTTTTTAAGTTAATCATTGTTCCTCTAATTTTGAGAAGAATGCACGAACTCTCTGGAATGAATGAAATATAACTTAACTTTACTCTCATTCAAGGGGAACAACAAGACAGCCACATATCAGAAAAAATGTATGAAAACCATTTAGCATCACACAACACCACCAGCGCTGAGGCCGTGAGTGGTAGTGCAATTGCGCCTTTCTCTCTGCTTCTCTCGCCCTGCCCCCCGCTCGCTCTGCTCTGCTCGCTGCGGTTGTGCGTTTGATCCCCGAGGGACTCGGAGCCTTGACATACCACACATTCCAGGCGCGCGGAACAATCAGCCCAGTCGTTTATTAGCGCTGCCCTCCCCGCCTCCCGAGCTCAGTACGCTGTTGGAATCGCACGGGCGCACAACACTAGCGCGTCCGCACTGAACAAACTAAACCACGAAAAAGGAATACAAACCAACGGCGTTCTGTTTTAGGATTATCTGGAACTCGAACTAACTAACGGAAGAATCACTAGGACTATCCGTAAACTTTTATCCGTGATGAATTGTGAATAGGTGAGTGTTTTTGTTACTTTTACGCTCGTGCGCTTCAGGCGCTAACCAACATTCCATTGAGCTTTTAGTGTGTTAGCTTGTGCTGTTTGCTAAAAAAACAGTTGTAACTTTTGCTTGGTGTTTTTTCTATCCATTGGTGACAAATATGTGCTTTGGCAGAATTATGTACTTCTTTCCTTTAAATAAGTCGCTACGCTGTAGTTGTGTTCATGTCAGTAGCCTACTCTGGTGACTGAGGAATGGAATGCAGTGGACGGGCTTCAGCGAGTTTGGTTTTAAACCTTATTGGATTAGTAAAGAACACACTGCTTTGGTACTGTTTCGTTATTGATTGGGCTAGTAGAGCTACTATACCTATTTGCCTTACTGATATAAACCGTTGTACAGCAACAGTGAAGCAACGGAAAGCATACCTCTCAGAAGATGGCCTTCCAGAGGCACATTTCTGGCGTGTTAAAACGGAGTCTGAGGCCAGTGGCAGCGGTGAGGCAACGCTAAGGAATTTGCCAACGTTTTCAGCAGGAAATGTCTGTCGCAACAAGTCATAACTTATGGCGCAAAATTCCCCTTACCTCTGAACTTGTGTGCGTCAAAACAGTGATTCATATTGTGTTTGGGAATAGAGTTGACAAGCATGTTATCGACGAGGATCTGCGTGGACGCAAGCGCTGGCATGTTGGAAAGCCATGTAAGCAGTATTCTCGTTTCTCGCATTTATCATGGGGCATTTTTGGAGCCCCTTTTAATAGTTATGGTGGGACGTTTGAGAAATCATAAACTCTCTGTGTAGGTCGCTATGTTGTTTGGTCCGCATACGATGGCATGCTAAGAGCTCCAAGCAGCTTTCGGGGGTATTTTGGAGCCTGTTATTTATGAGCGGGGGTGGCAGGGGCATGGGAGACCGAGGCGTGCGTCGAGTCAGTAGGTGTGAGAGACACGTCTGGTATGCGCCGATTTAGAAACCCAACTTCCATACGGCCTTTTGGGTAGCGCCGGAGATTCTCACAGTCCCACGCCAAACTCCCACTTCCAATGCTGGATGTAACACAACGAACAACACGCAGGTTTATGTGTACAATAATAAACACCATAGGCCTACACATGTAGCCTACAAACTTTGCCAATTGTTTAGTTCAGGATGAAAATAGCTTATTTTGCATTATATTTTATTACATCTTCAAATAAACACAATAGTAGTACTTATGCATAGTATAGTACAGTCATGGAGTCTACTATGAATAAAATAATCTTTGGTATAGTATCTAGTGTAGTGTAGTAATACTAAAGTACTAGATGGAGTAACTAGCACATTACTATGTTATTATAACCTATAATATGATCCAGACAGGCATTCATATCAACTGTGCGACTAATGTCTAATGGTAGCCTATTTTTATCCTTTGCAGGTCAGTGGTCTATTCCCAGTCATCTTACAAAGTCATTCTCTACACATTGATCTGACCTGAGATCATTTGCTCGCCATGAGAACAGCAGAGGAGTCTAGCACGGTGCTCCACCGGCTGATCCAGGAACAGCTTCGCTACGGCAACCCCACAGACACGCGCACGCTCCTGGCCATCCAGCAGCAGGCGCTGAGGGGGGGCGGAAGCAGCGGAGGAGGGGGCGCTGGCAGCCCCAGATCCTCACTGGAGAGCCTCACACAAGAGGAGACGCAGGTACGCACGCGGGCACACACACACTCACACACAAACAGAGGAGGCAGAGTGCATAGCATTGTGGGATATCCCCTCCACTCTCGCCACACTTGGCCTTCGTAGGATCTGCTACGTGAAACGGGAACAGGTGTTAAGGATATTCTGTAGTGTAACATACTGTAATGTAATGTGATGCCGTGTTCACAGATGTAATGTAGTCTAACATACCCAGGTGCTGCAGAAGTATTTTGCAATGTAATGTGATACCGTGTTCACAGATGTAATGTAGTTTATTGTAACGTCCGCAGGTGCTGCAGATGTCCACGCGTCAGGAGCCCCAGGGCCAGGAGCACCAGGGCGACTACACGCACTCGGAGAGCCCCGTCTGCAGCCTGTACACGCTGCACAGCGAGGACCTGCCCACCTACGAAGAGGCCAAGGCCCACTCACAGTACCTGGCGGCCCAGAGAGGCCAGGTTGGCCTAGTCATGCCCCAGCAGCAGCAGGGTATTGCCATCATGGATGGTGGTCACAGCCTTATGGATGCCCAGGATAAGCTCGGAGAGGGCACGTGGGACTTGAAGAGGGAGCACGCTCGCTCCCTCAGCGAGCGCATGATGCAGCTCTCTCTGGAGAGGACCGGCTCCAGCGAGAACCTGCCCATGAGTTCCTCGCACAGCTACCCCCAGCTGTCGGGGTACTTTGCAGGGCCCATAGCGCCCCACAGCCAGGAGCTCCTGTCCCTGCCCATGTCTGCGCCTGACCAGAGGGGCCCCCCTCCGGAATACCCCTTCCTCGTCAAGCCCCCTGGATATATGGTCAGCCACTCACAGGAGCATGCGGGGCAGTACTACAAGGAGCCCCCACCACCCTTCCACTCCCAGCACCAGAGGTATGTCTGATGATTTAGAAGACTGAAGCAACTCTAATGCAACATAGTTAAAACAACAAACATAAAGAATTGTATATAATTATGGGGTGTAATTGCCGTATGCAAGTGGCACAATTATAATACCAGTATGGATAATAATAGTAGCAATATTAGTATTATTATGGTACATGACAGTATTTCAGCACTGAGCAATGCTCCCCGCTCTGCTCCTGCAGGTATGGCCCAGCCCCACCGATGCTGGTGCGCCAGAACGCTCTGCCCACGATGACCCCTGCTGGCCAGGAGTACATGATGGTCGGCCAGGCGGCCCCTTGCGCTACTAGCGGCCAGAACGCCCAGGTGGACATGCTGCTGAGGGAGAACGAGAGACTCCGGCAGGAGCTGGAGGGATACGGAGAGAAGGCCGCACGGCTAACCAAGGTAAGAGAGACAGGACAACGTCCTACTAAGCAACCAACTTCCTGCGGCTAAGACTTGAGGATCAGAGTCGTATTAAAAGTGGATGTAGAAGTCCTATTGCACATGTAATAATAACATAGCTAGTGGTGTGATGTTATATAGCAGCAACTATGTTATATCATTCTACTGTGAAATGTAGTGGTGTTTTACTTACAGACTTATCAGTACTTGTAAGGTTCCTCCGCTTTAAACATGCGTTGGAGGCATGTGGCCTAGCTTCCTATGTAAAGCAGCACTTGTGGAAGTGTATAGGATCACTTTCCTGTTCAGAGAAGCAAAGAATGCAGTTAGCCTGATTTCCTGTGTAGGGAACCCGAGGATGCATGACAGAGACCTCTACTGTCCTCACCACGACCTCTGACTGGTTATTAATAATGTGTGTTTGGGAAATGCTGTGGTGGTGATAATTATGATCAGACTGCTGCTGGTTAAAGCACACGCCACGCGACACGTAGAAGGGTGTGCGTGTGTGTGTGTGTGTGTGGATACACAGTCAATCATACTGTGGTGGTTTTTGGATCTTGCCAAATGCTGCATTCCAGAGAGATTAGCCCGCTAGTCCTGCAGGAATGTGTGCAATGGAGGGATCACACAGATTTTGATTTCATTCGGAGAAAAAAAGAAAGAGGAAAAATGAAGCGTAAAAAAAGAGAGCGCGTTCCCAGTGACTGACTGACTGAAGTTTCTTTCAAGTAGTGTGGCATGTACAAGTAAGCACATCTCTCTCTCTCTCTCTCTCTCTCTCTCTCTCTTTCTCACTCTCTCAAACTGTCACTGTGCCGAGGAGAGGAGAGGAGAGGCCAAGCAGACTTGTAATGCAATGTAAAATGCAGACAGCACATTTTAAATGTAATGTGATAATGTCGTTCCTCAAATGTCAGACCAGAAGACTCACGAAGAGCCAAAGCTAATTTGGCCCCCGCGTGCTTGTCGTAGCACAGAAACACTAAATTGGAAGTCATAAAGATTATAGGACTCGTTTTCCCCCTGTCCCGTCCTCCTTAACACCCATTTAAGCCGTGTCCCAAGAATCCATCGTTAGAAAAAAAACATGGTCTGCAGTAGTGTGAGTTGTTGTTTATCATAGAAAACATTGAAAAAAGGGGAGAATTTTCTGTCTCGGTCTCCCCCCCCTTCTCTTTCTCTCTCTCTCCTTCTCTCCCTCCCTCCATCTCTGCGTGTCTCCCTAAGCTCTCCTTTGTGCTTTGCTCTATGGGGGATGCCAGAGACAAGCAGATGGCCGTGTGTGTCTGAGCGGGTGTCAGTCTGGGGTGGATGCCGGAGTGTGTGTCAGTGGTATGTGCGTGTGTGAGAGTGTGTCAAGCTGGGGTGAACGTTTGAATGTGTGTGCGTGTGTGCGTGCATCAATTGGATGTGTGTGTGAGTGTGTGTGTGTGTGTGTGTGTATCAGTGGTACTGTATGTGCACAGTTGTGCTGAATCTACATGTGGGTGTGTGTTTGTGGCATGTGCATGTGAGCGTGAATGTTCGTGACTGTGTATTAGTCTATCAGTGTGTGTGTGTGTGTGTGTGTGTGTGTGTGTGTGTGTGTGTGTGTGTGTGTGTGTGTGTGCATGCGTGTGTTGGTTGAAGGCCCCTTGAAGCACCAGCACAGCTGACAGAGCGAGCCGCAGCCATCACCACGGTAACCCCACAGCTGTGGATTCCCCACTTTCAATGGCCCCTTTCACTTTCTCACACACACACACACACACACACACACACACACACACACACACACACACACACACACACACACACACACACACACACACACAGCCCAACGGCTCCCCTTGTCTTCCCCCTGAAAACACAAGACGCCCTTCCCCCCCAAATACACCCGACATGACACGCGTGCGCACGCACACACACACACACACACATGCACACACGCACCCCAGACATGCATACACCACACACACACACACACACACCATTAATACTGAGGAATAGCTGGCATGGTCAGTCAGGGACAGCTAACCCCATTGGGACACTTCCAGGACAGTCTTGTGTCCCTGCACTGACATTTGGAGCACTTATGCAAACGGAGCATTTTGCTGTTGCTTTGAGTAAACTCTTAACCATGTCCTCAACACTTAGGAATGAGCCTAATAACAAAAGCAAACAGGGGTGTGTGCACGCTTGTGTGTGTGCATGTGTGTGTGTTTGTGTGTGCGCATGCCTGAGTGTGTGCGTGTGTGTGCGAGTGCGTATGTGAGTGCGTGCGTGCATGAATAAATGAACTGCTTCTTCTGTTATAAAGTTGAAGTGTATTCATATGGGATGAAGCCCCCATGTTGAACTTGGGTCTGTCTTGGTCAAACTCTGCTCCTCTGTTGCTACTCTCCTCTACTTCTCTCTTCTGCTCAGTCCTTTGTCTTGTGGCATTCAGCCCCCCTGCTCCCCCTCTCCTCTTCTCCTCTCCTGACATGCATTCCCCACTCCTCTCCATTTTCTTGCTCCTCTCCACTTCTCTTCTTCTCTCCTCTCTGGCATGCAGCTTTTCCTGTTCCTCTCCTCCACGGTCCTCCTCTCCTCTCCTCTCCCCCTCTTCTCTTCTCCTCTCCTCTCTCCTCTTCCTCTGGCATGCAGCCCCGTGGGCAGATGAATGCAGACACCTGGGACCCATAAGAGTTCACTCAGGAATGTTGATTCAATTCCCAGTCCCTAAAGAGGCCTGTGAGAGAGGGAGGGAGCGAGGAATGAGAGAGAGAGAGAGAGAGAGAGAGAGAGGAATGAAGGAAGGGAGGGAAAGAGTGAGTGAGTGGCTGAGATAGATAGAGAGAGAGGGAGGGACTCATTTTTCATACTTGCACAATGCGTTGCCTAGCAGTCTTGACCTGGTTTACGTTAGATATGAGATCACTTAACCTCCCCCACCTTAAGTGACCAACATTTGCCGGCCATTACTCACGTTGCAACTGACTGAAGACGTGTGTCCTTGTGCTGCTTCACCGTGGTCTGTCCACTGGTCTGATAAGCTGAACTCTGAAGTTGTCTGTCCTCGTTTTTGCTTTGTAACACATAAGCAATACCATAAGCATACCAATATTGTACACATCATTTTGTTTAGATATACAGTACTTTATAATATAATATATATTTGTGTATATGTGTGAGGAATATGATACCAGTCTCTAATGTTACGTAGCTCTATAATGCACACTGTTCCACCAGTGGAACGCTGTAATAGTCATTGAAATGTGAACTACATTAGCACTATACTATTATGACACAACACAGGGCCTTTGGTAATGTATTACGACGTGGTCCTTGCTATTCTGGTAACAGCAAATGTATAACGCTGTGTCTTAACGGGCTAATGTATGTACGTTTTATACTAATGTAATGTTTGTGTACTGTGTCCCCACAGTTGGAGCAGGAGATCCAGCGCATCAGTGAGGACTACGAGGTCCTGATGAAGGGCTCCAGCAAGCGAGAGAGTCTGGAGAAGGCCATGAGGAACAAACTGGAGCAGGAGATCAAGAGAATGCACGACTTCAACAGAGACCTCAGAGGTATGTACACACGCATGCATGGACACACACACACACACACACACACACACACACACACACACACACACGCACACACTGTGCACACACGCACACACAAACACACACAGGCATACTGGGGCCAATTCATGTGGAGCCTTCTCCATAACCTAGTCAGAAAGGCATCCAGAGTCAGTCATGGGAAAGTACCGCAGCAGCATCAGAGTGACATGATGAGACACATGAGTTCACATTTTTGTGAGGATTTACGGGTTATTTGTTGTAATTGCAGACCGCCTGGAAACAGCCAATAAGCAGCTCGCGGCCATGGAGGTGGCGGACCAGAGCCAACACGTCTACGCCAAACTGGTCGAGCAGAGTAAGTACTACACACAGAAATAAATGTGCATAGTATGTAAACATGGCTGTGTGTAAACACAGTGCCTCAACTAGCTAGCTGTGCTAGCAACACAAGGAAAAAGTTGCTGTTTAGTATTTTATGTATGTGTTCTCAAATTGTATGTATGTGTTTAAAGACATGTTTTGGAAAAGCACATTCTCGGATTTAGCTATGATGTCTGGGAAAGAGTGTTGGTGTTTCCGTGAAACTTGGCGACTGGATTCATTGCATAGCAAAAGGCTAACTCTCCAGTGCCACATTCCAACACTGTGCCAATACACACTCCCCTTTAGAGTAGGTGACTCTACCTTTTATAATCTGCTGGAGCCCTGTGGGGGCAGATGCATAGTTCCTCTCTTACACACACCCGCGCGCACGCACACACACACAAGCTGCACTTCTACCTCTTTCTCTTTCTCTCTTTCTCTCTCTCTCTCTCGTTAGCGTGACCTGGATTCCTGGGATGTTTTCAGGTATTTCAGGGTGTTCAGTTCAGAGAAAAACACCTCCTCCTCCTCCTCCTCCTCCTCCTCCTTCTCTTCTCTCTCCTCTATATCTCCGCCTACCACCTCTGAACTGCTCTCGACTTGCACCTCCTCCTGTTGGCGAGAGGCGTACTCACACAGGCTCGCATTCCTCTACGTTCAGCAAGCGGCTATGGCTAATGACTAATGTACCCACACAGATGCGTACATTCACATTCCAACACAGTCACCAAGCCACATACATACCAACTCCACAGTTGCTGTTGGAGAGTGAAGTACTCTCATTTCTCAGGCTAGAGAGGAGCTAATCTACCTCTATGTGCAGTAGCTTACATTACATTACATTACATTACACTTGGCTTTATCTAAAGCGACTTAGTTATTCTAAGTACAGGGTATTGGTTACAGTCCCTGGAGAAGTTTGGTGCCTTGCTCAAGGGCAATGGAGTGATATACTGTATGGTAGAGAGTGGAAGGGTAGGATAAGATACGAACCTGCAACCCTCTGATCTAAAGCCCATCTCCTTAACCATTAGGCCACAGCTGCCCCTAAACATGCCTTTACCAACTAAGAATGACCAGGCAAGAATGGCTTTCTAAAGGCGATAAGAACTGGGTTGCTCTGATTAGCTACGTGTATGTGTTTAGTTTGTTGAACTTTGCCTGCCCCCGAGCTGGAAGATGATTTGGCCATTTTGTTGGGCAGCATGGGAACTTGTCCAATCTGCTTGAAACAAACACTGCTTTAGCAGGTTACATAAAGGCATTAGGTGCTTTAGCTGTTTGTCTTAAGGGAGCCAATTTCCTGGCTGGCCCTGCCGCTGCATGGCTCTTACTTTCTGGCACAACATTGATGGCTACTCTCAAAACATTTTTTATGAAAACAGCTGCCGTTGAACAGAAATTCGTGCAATAACCTTAGAGCTTTATTGGACCAGCATTTCAGCTTACGCCTTCATCAGGGTCATTTCCTACACACATACAGACAACTCTCTCACAACATACCAGATGCTAGCAGGATCTCCTCTCTTGTAGTCCCTCTCATAGCATGAGGACAAGTTTTCTGTTGGTTCTGCTGCTGACTTTCCATGTATGTACTGTATGGTCCAGTCAGGCATAGAGCTCCACAGTGTGAGAAAGTCCTAGAGAGCGAGTATAGGGAGTTAAAAATGTCCAGCATCACGACCCTGTGGAGGTATTTGATTTACTTGTTTACTACTTAGCCTAGTGACATTCCTGAGTGGACCAGCGCACAAAGGGCAGTGTGTGTGTGTGTTTGTGTATGTGTGTGTATGTGTGTGCTTGCGTGTGTGTGCTTGCGTGTGTGTGTGTGTGAGCAGGATCACAGGAAGCCTGCATTCCCACACGCCCCTGCTGCCAGTCCACTCTACTCCACTCGTATAATCAGAGGCTTGTTTTAGCTCGCGGCCCAAGGGCGAATGCTCCATTCCTCTCTGTTTTTTTTATTCTCTTTTTCCCCCCTCTTCCACTGCCGCCTGCTACCATAACTTAAATAACTTAGAGAGACCGAGAGGGAATGGAACAAAAGTGGTTGAACTTTCCACTCTCCCAGCACTCTGGCGGGAGGCCGGGAGCAGTTTAGTGGATTGTGAGGGCTGGAAATAGAATTGGGTGGAGAGAGAGGGTTCTGGTAGAGTGGAAATGGAACAAGGGGAGCTGGAATGGTGAATATGGGGCCTCAGTTACAGGGACACAAAAAACAGGTCAAAGGATACATGGATACAGGTACACGACAGAAGCTTTTGTGTAGACCAGCACAGCCACATCCAACCCCATTTTTGTTTGCTCCAAACTTTATTTCTCTGAGAAGTCTTCTGAGAAGTTTTTTTCTTTCTTCACTCTTTAGAGTTCAGTTGGAGTAGGCTGAGAATTCTGGGAATGTATCGCAGCTAGCCCTGCCCACCCAGGGGCTACAGAGTGGCGGTTAGCTGCCAGTGGCAGTTAGCGGTTAGCTCAGCGTAGCCAGTCAATCTCAATGTCTCCTCTATAGTCTAGTAGTCCCTACGGCAACCACAGTCAACGGCACGCTATAGTCGCCACGCAACAGCAGCATTCCTGCCATTGTGGAACCCTAAGCGGCATTCTCTCACTATTCTAATTCGGCATTCTCTCTCAGAGCGCACTGTGTCTGTCTACCCTGGAGGCTATAGAAGGGGGCAGTTGGCTGGCAAATAGTGAGGAGGAGAGTTCCGCAGCCTACGTTTCCCAGAGGCTAATCATGAGTTGTCTGGAATGTCCTCAATAGAGGAGTACAAGAGAGTGAGTACACCAGAGGTCAATAACGGCCTCTGTGGAATGCCTTGAGAAGCATAGCTGGGGCCCAAAGCACATGTTTCCCCATCAGTAGGTTGGAATGTCTTCAACAGTGGGATATAGGATAGAGCCAGTATCCTAGGTAGCCATTGGCAGGGTGGAATGCCTTGAACAGGACAGCATAGCGCTGGTATCTCAGAGGATACGCCTTGAGTGCCTTGAAGAGAATAGTGAGGCCCCACGGCACATATTATTTCCCAGTGGAGGTTAGCCAAGGTCAGTGTGGAATGTCTCCAACAGTAGAATATAGCATACATTTTCCCAAAGGTTTAATCATGAGCAGCGCGGAATGTCCTATCTTCAAGAGGACAGTATAGAACATACTTCCCAGTGGTGGAATGCGTTGGCTGTGTACCAGTCATGTGATGAATGTCACTACTGATGCATGGCCAATTGGCCTGTAGTCCACCTGAGAGTGGAGCAACATGATGACTTCTCCTTCTGGCTCAGAGGATTGCGCAAATCTAACATATTTCTCTCTCTCCCTCTCTATTCCTCCCTCCTCTCCCCATCTCTCCTCTTATATCCTCTCCCTCTCTTCCTATCCCTCCTTCTATCTTCTTCTCCATCTCCAGTTGAGGATCTTCAGCAGGAGCGCGACACCCTTGAGCGTGAGGTGCTGCGCCTGCGCGGCTGCGGCGAGGATCTGCGTCGCCGCGGCGATGCTCTGGAGCAGGCGCTGGGCGCGGCTCAGGGGCGCGGCCGGCAGCTGGAGGAGGAGCTGCGGAGGAAGAGGGCGTACGTGGAGAAGGTGGAGAGGCTGCAGAGCGCCCTGGCTCAGCTGCAGGCCGCCTGCGAGAAGCGGGAGGCCCTCGAGCTGAAGCTGCGCACCCGGCTGGAGCAGGAGCTCAAGAGCCTCCGCGCACAGCAGGTAACCACGACTACCATGGTGCCCATTCAGTTACCTTGACGATAGAATGTAATAGAGATAATAGAGTTCCAGAACAGGAAACCATGACTACGGCCATTGCATCACCATGATGATAGAATGTAATAGAATACAATGAAGTTGAGATACTAAGTAGAGATGCTATCACTATGGTGATAGAATAGAACGCAATAGAGTAGAACAAAGGAGAATAGAATATAATACAGTAGAGATGATACTGGTGGAGTATGAATGCACCTGTAGCAGGAAATTTAGAGTCTCAACGCAGCCTCAGGGACTCATATCTCTAACATGTGAGTAACCCATGCCTCTCTTGTCTCTCCTTGCTCTGTTCTCCTCAGTGGCAGACCCAGGGCCCATCGGCTGCGCTGGAGCTGAGCGCGTTGTCCCTGCAGCAGCAGCTGCGCGAGCGCGAGGAGCGGGTCCTGGCCCTGGAGGCCGACATCACGCGCTGGGAGCAGAAGTATCTGGAGGAGAGCACCATGAGGCAGTTCGCCATGGACGCCGCCGCCACAGCTGCCGCTCAGAGGTCAGTCGCTGAGTGTAGCAGTAATAGTAGCAATAGTAGATGGAGTGTGTGTGTGTGTGCGTGTGTGTGTGGTCTCCTCAAACCCTCTTCATCTGTTATGACATTACAGTGTGCCTGACAAATAAGTGAGTGGAGTGGACTGACTGTCAGTGTCACGTACAGTAAGTGCCTATTAGATCTCGATCCTAATGTTGCGTTTTCCTTTTCCTGATCGTCACAGGGACACCACCATCATCAACCACTCCCCTCGCCACTCGCCCAACAGCAGCTTCAACGAGGACCTGCCCTCCAGCAGCCACCGCCACCAGGAGATGGAGAACAGGTACGTACGCTCACCCCACGCCACCTTACCTCACCCGTCCATCCATTGCACCCGCCCACTAAGCCCACCACACTCCTCCTCCTCTTCCACGCTTTACTCCCTACTGCCCACCTACTCTCGCTACCCACCCACCACTTGCCTCCACACTCACTTGTACCCACCTGCCGATTATCATGCACCTGGAATGGGTGGAAATTCCCCAAGCCGTTTAATCAAGACGATCTTCTGCTCACATAGTTGACGCAGATAACAAACACAGATAAGGAGCTCAGGCATTGGATGAATGAAGGACAGTATTCAAGCGGATATTTGAAGCATGGCAGATATTTGGCCCCAGAGTTATGCAAGTCCTGCAGGCCAGGGGACTTTTCCGCTCGATCAACTTGCCAGTTGGATTGGCAGAAATGCATTATGGGAAAAGTACCTCATACTAGATGCACGATGCAAGTAGTTTAGCGAAACAAATAGCAGGGACATTTCTAAAGTTGAAGTGGTCTAGTGTCCTGTTAATTAACTTCTACTGTATGTCTTGTGTGTGTTAATAGGATCAGAGCTCTGCATGCCCAGCTCCTGGAGAAAGATGCCGTGATCAAGGTGCTGCAGCATCGCTCTCGTTGCCGCGAGCAACAGGGACTGCGGCCCGCCCGCTCGGTCCCCTCCATCAGCACCATCGCCACGCCAACAACAAACACCACCTGCACCATTCGCTCCAAGGGTAAGCAACTCACTGTGTGTGATGTGTTTGTGTGTGCATGTACGTGTTGCATGTGTGAAGCATCAGGTTGGCTGCTGAGACATTGACTGTGAAGAAATTCCATAAGGAGGGGCAGGGTGTGTGTGTGTGTGTGTGTGTGTGTGTGTGTGGAGGGGGTGCGCTAAAGAAAACAGGAAAGGCAACAGGATGTCTTTTTGGTCGCGGCTCGACAACTGGCCGGCCGGCCTGTCTGTGCAGCCCAGTCTCCTTACAGTAGACGCCAGGGCAGAATGCGGCGTCTCCAAAATAAAACCAGCAGAATGTGACGTCTCCAAAATAAAACCAGCAGAATGTGACGTCTCTAAAATAAAAGTGGCAAGGCGGCCTCCTCATACAGTAGCGGCCATCACTGCTGCCGCTGTCCCTGCTGTCGTCCCCAAATAGATAACGTGTGCCCAGGCATGGAATCTGTGATCGTCTACTCAGGCGCGGAATCTGTGATCGTCTGCCGCTCCTGGGTGGCATGAATAGAAACCTCTCAACATAGCTGAGAAAAATGCAAAGCCTGTCTTGTCGAGAGCAGCAGATGTTTTCTTTTTTTCCCTTCAGCAATGCAGGGTCATGGTATATTTGTGCCTCCTTGTGGGTGTGGGTGTATGTGTGCGTATGTGTGTGTGTATTTGTTTATACATGCTTATGTGTCTGCGTATGCATACTTGTGTATCCATGTCTGTAAATGAGGAAATGAGCTTGTAGTTTTAACGTTTCTTTTTTCTCTCTCTCTGTCTGTCTTCTCCGTCTGCAGGGAAGAGCCTCTCCGATGACCAGACAACTGGCCCCATCCTCTCCCTGCCCCCCCCAGCTGCCCGCCTGCCCCCACCGAAGGCACACAGTCAGGACTGCAGCACCCAGTGTGACTACCCCGCCCCCACCCCGGAGATCGTGGCTCCCACTACGGCCACAGCCAGTGAGACGCACGCCGCAGCCACACATGGTGAGGGTCTTGGCCAAATGCAGCCAGTCAGTGTACACACCCCAGCCCTTTCCATGTCAACCCAGTGCTGTCAGTGCCAGTCAGCACACAGTCACACACAAGTAGTGTGTCTCTTAGCCCGTCTGCCCAGTGCTCTCTCGGTCACCACTGGTACTGGCAATCACTACACAGTGTAAGCTCAGTACTGTCATTTACCATAAAGTGGTTTATCTCAGTACTGGCAATCACTACAAACCCAGCACTGTCACTGTTATTACATACTGGTGGTGTGGCCCAGTTGTTGTTTATCATATTGATGTATTGCCTAGCACAGATAAGGCATGTGGTCGCCCATGACTTCAAAGCTACCAGTGATAAAGCATGGGACTGGGAGGGCTGTTAAACACAGAGAGGAATGCGACTGTGAGCGTTTGATATTGCATGTAGGCTTGCAATATGTGAGGAGTGTTGATATTGCAAGTAAGCGAACAGTATGACTACGAGGAGTGTTGATATAGCATGTAAGCTTATGTAAGCGCTGCATACTTGCCTTTTTGAACTCTACTGGTTAATGAATGATGAGGCGCTATCAAGGAGGACGATGGGAGTTCTGTATCTGTGCTCTGACTTATTTTTATTCTTATTTGCCAGACATTGAGTGTATTGTCATAGTGAAGAAGGGGAGTTAATATCTTACGCATCACACGGCAGTGCTGTGTTCAAGTATTTCTGATCTCCATGACCTTAACTGTGTACCATTATGTCAAGCCCCAACACTCTTACTAATGTCAAATCATTTTGTGTCGTTTCAGATATTTCCCAGCTTCCCTCTACTACCACCAGCGCGGCGACCAGCCTGCTCAAGTGCCTCAGTGGGGACGCCGATGTGGTGGAGATCCTCATATGAACGCAGAGATCTGGGGACTCTCTCCAGCAACGGAGGTCTATGACTCTGTCCTATATGAACACAGAGGACTGGGACTCTCTTGTATGAGGTCTGGGACTCTCTCCAGCACGGCTCTGGAGATTGACATGTAATTCGGTCCGATTAAGCAAGGTGGAGATGGAGACGGTGCTTTTTTGCTAGCCCCTGTTTGACGTACTGCGTGGCACGTGGCGGACCGTATCCCCCACCCGTGCCCTGCTTACCCCTCGTCAAGATGGCTGGCTTGCCATAACGTGGCAAGACCACAGTGCCTGCAACTTGGTCTCCTTTACGCTACCCTCCTTCCACCGCGCCCAAGGCCGCTCCGCCACAGACGAGAGGATCTCGAGGCAGACAGACAAAGAATGTCGACAAGGGTTCGTGTGTTGCTTATCAGGGAGGAGAATGACAGACAGACAGACGAACGGAAGAGGAATCGTCACGAGGGTGTAGAGAGGAGAGGAGAGCTGAGCTCCCTTGAACTGCTGGCCTCTACACGTAAAACAAACAAACAAACCAACAAAACAAATGATGAGAGACAGTCAGTGAGATGCAGGAGGTTCTCCTTCTGTCGAATCGTTTCGGCATCTCTATGGGAGTACGCTCTCAGCTCTACGATTTGACGAAGGAGGTTTCTGGCCAATGCCATGCCAGTGGACTGGACTGCCTGACAGTGGTAGACTAACCGGATTACAGTGCTGTCTGTACCCCGGGACGTGTGCCTCTGTTGCCTGATGTCCGCCTTTGCTGCCTGGTGCACGCGGGACTGGCTTCCCCCGAGGAACTTGGACATTAACCAAACCCTGCAAAACGATGCCGTGGGGCTGCTGCCTCCATGCAAAGAAAACAAACATACAAACAAACAAACAAAAAAACTAAAACTGCATATGTATAAATCTGTATGTTCTCCTTTTTTAAGTATTGTATTTATATTTATAATATGCTGCTGATGGTGTGAGTTTTTATTATTTTTTTTGGTTTTTGTTGAGTGGATGTGCGTGGAGAGTGTCATCTGAATGGGATGGAAGAATAGGAAAGCTCAAAATTAGTGTGTGTGTGTGTGTGTGCGTGTGTCCATCTTATGCCCTGAATGTTCCCCTTGTGTGTGTGTGTGTGTGTGTGTGTGTGTGTGTGTGTGTGTGTGTGTGTGTGTGTGTGTGTGTGTGTCCATCTTCAGTTTCCCCATATTTAAACTGCATACCCAACGCTTCTCTCCTCTCTTCACTCCTGTTTTCCATTCCAGTAGAGCTTTTTTGAGTCTGGCATTTTTAAAAAAGCTTTTTACAGCTTTCAACGGCTGTTCCACATGTCTCCACACAACCCTCACATTTGCCCTGCGTCCCCAAAAATACAGAGAACAGAATAGTTTGGTCTTTTTTGAACCATGGGAAAGCCAAGTGGATCATCATCATTGGCCACTAGGCCTGGATCACTTTCCCCCACCAGAATAGTCCGGTAGCCGGATGCCTTTGCTATGGGCTATGGGTTTATGTTATGAGTCTTGTCTGTGGTCTTCAAAGTGGCTAAATTAACATTGCAGTTGTTGCCGTTCTTATTATAATTACAAGCCATGACATGACCGTGGGCCCCCTTTTTCCACACAGATTGGGAATAGCCCTTTATTTAAGGGAGGCATGTGCTAGGGGGATGAGTGCGGGGGGTCAGGGTGAAGTATGTGCATATCTATAGTCCTACGAAGTGGGAAGAGTCCCTTTATTCAAGGGTGCAGCCTGGCTGGGGTTTTGGGGGGGGGTTCGGTATGTGTATCTTTGTCCGTACTGTTTAAGAGTTCAGAGTGGCCAGGGGCCGTGACTAGGGTGGTTCGGTATGCGAAGCCCATGCCACTGCTGTTTAAAGAACACTTAAACGGCTCATGCCACACGGCAGAGGCTGCCGATGTTTGAGATGCCAGCTCGTCTTTTCTTATGTGTCCTTCCCTCCGGAGCGTCTCGCCTCTGCTGGTTGCTATTTCCCAGTAGACGGAGGAACAGGCCGAGACTAATCTCCCCACATTCCTGCCGGCCGGAATGCCGCTTGCGTGGGGAAACGGGCTATCTAGAGGGTGACCCTTAATCCCGGAGACATGGCCGGCATTCCGAGCAAGCGAACGAGCTAAACGAACCCCGTTCTGTCGTCTCTCCTCGCCTCCCTTCTCTGCTGGGCCATACTTATTTATTTTTTGACGAAGCCACAGTAGCTGGTTCTACTGTGAACATCTAAATTGATCCCGTAGTTAGAAATAGACAGAAAAGTCTGATGACCATATTTGGACCTTGGCCAACGTCCTCCCCTGTCTTCCAAACTAAAACACAGTTCTAGGTGGTGTCATGCTGATTAGAACAAAATAAACAACAACAAATATGGATTTCTTTGTACACAAAGACCCACATTTCTGAAGCCAGAAAGTAGGATGATAACCCTGTGTACCGCAGCTGCCATCAAGGCAGAGGGATGTTACAGAACATTAGAGAGACATGAATTAGTGAATGTAGTGGCCGACTCTTGCCACCACAGTGGGATTGTGAGGACATCCACAGAATGTGTGACAGCTCTGAACTGGAATGGATGCAGGGATCGAGTCATTATTCCTGACTATTCCGTATGCAACCTTTTCTTTGATTTTCCTTTCACCTTTCCACCCCACCTGAACTTACCCTTTCCCACCCTCACATTGAAAACACACAGCCATTGCTGGTCAATGCTTTGTGATGTTACCCATTTGCTTTTGAAATCGCTTTTTTTATGTTGTGTTGTCGTTGTTGTCAATGTTGTTTGTCGTGGACTTTGTTTACAGAAAGGGCTGTTTTTGAAACGAGAGATGTTAATATATTTTGTATATTATTATTATTATTATTGTTATTATTATTAATAATATTTTCCTTTATTAGTATCTAGAGATGTGACCATAACGCCAAAGATTTGCATTACAGTTAAGTTATATGTGAGATTCTGACCCCAGGCAGGGTAGGGCAGGGGCCGCTGTAGGCCCTATTAGCCCAGCTCACGCTGGCTCGCCCAGACTTGGACGTTGCTGTGAACTTCCAGGAATGGGGGGACTTTTTTGTATGTCATTAACATTTCATTAATTGAATAAAACCTTAATATATATCTTTACAAATCATGCCTTGTGTGTCAAATGGTTTTAGTGTGACTGGGGGGAAAAGTGTGCTGCTAATCTCAAAGTGTGTGTGTGTGTGTGTGTGTGTGTGTGTGTGTGTGTGTGTGTGTGTGTGTGTGTGCACGCACATGTGTGTGTGTGTGTGCGTGTGTGCGTGCACGCATGTGAGTCTATGTTTGTGTCCAATAAGAGTTTGTTCTCTGACACGCTCTATAAGAGCAAGTCTGTGCATAATCCCCCTCGTTGCACGTCTGCAACAGGACATGAGTGGCATTCCCCTATTCAGACAAGAAGAAGGCAGCTTTATTCACTGTTATAAAAAACACACACATTCACAGAGACAGACACTCACTCATGCAGACAGTACACACTCACATAGCACTACTCACACACACAAAATGCAGCCACCTGCTTGAGTGTTGGCAGGCAACCTGGGTGATTAAACTCCCCCCTCGGCGCATTCCTTTGTGGGATGGGCTCCTCTGGGCCCTGCTTGAACACTCCAGCTTTTAGTATGCATTCATTGGGAATGCTCAACGCTGAGCCATTTTAGTGCAGCTGTGGGCCGTGAACACTGCCTTTGCAAATACCAGAAGTGCAAATGCTAGTGCAAGTGCAAATACTAAAAGAAAACTCAGCTTTTAGTGTTTGTTTGTTTGTTTATTTTTACTATTATTAGTGTCTGTTCATTTTGATCTCTCAACGCTCAACTCAACTGAAGAGAGACTGTAGCTTTGGTGCAAAGTGCTATGTGAAATAAAGGGAGACTCTGGTACAAATGCTAAATGAAACAAAGAGAGACTGACATTATAAAGAGACGGTACAACACATGATGGAACAAAGAGGGGCTGAGTCCGGCCTAGGCTGCACCGGTCACAAATACTAAAGTCTTTTGCCTTCTTTTTGTGGAGTAAGAAACTCGAATGTCAAAATTCACCCTATCCCGCAATGGTGAAGAATCTTTAAAAAGGTCCTAGTTCCGGATCGTAATCTGGATCAACGTCAATATGTAATCCCTAGTTCATTTGGTCATTTTCGACAACTCCACAAAGATTCATCCAAATCTGTTCATAACTTTTTGAGTCATCCTGCTGACAGACAGACAAACAAACAGACAAACAGACAGACAGATAAATCAACACGAACAAAAATATAACCTCCTTGGCAACAAACAAACAAACAACCAATGAAAGAAAAACAGGAAAATGTCCGATGTAATAATGTAACTACAACCAGAAGAGCGAAGACAGAAATAACAAAACAGCTGTAACTGAATATGTTCCTGATTACTGGATTGTTTGCATTCATTTAATGCTGAGCCACATCACCTCGATTACATTTCCCAAAAGTGGAGACAGAAGTATTCCTGTACCTGTGTGTGTGTGTGTGTGTGTGTGTGTGTGTGTGTGTGTGTGTGTGTGTGTGTGTGTGTGTGTGTGTGTGTGTGTGTGTGTGTGTGTGTGTGTGTGTGTGTGTGTGTGTGTGTGTGCATGCGTGTGCGTGTGCGTGTGCGCGTGCGTGTGTTCATTCTTGTTCCTGTACGCTCTACAGCTGGTGCCAAGAGAGCCGAGGGCGAGAGGAGATGGGAAGCCTGTGAGAACTGGTTAGCCTGTGGCAGCTTCCGCTGAACGTTGTGCTTCAGTAGAGCCCAGGCACGTGCACTCCAATACAGCAGGAGAGGCAGTGCCTCACCAGCCCCATCCAGACATCATGCGATGTAGTAAATGTGAATATTAGTAACAATAATAACTATTGTTTTCGAGCATCTGTACCATAACTACCATTTGTGCAGTATTTAAACAGTTTCAATCATTTTCAATCATTTTCGTGGCCAAAACCGTAATATTTGCCCATTTCATATCAAATTGTTCTGAATACGCTGAACATGGGGCAGCTCCGAGCCTTGCCTCACCGCGGATTGCGCAATCCCTCGTTAACAATCTTGAGTGCATGCGCCATTTTGCTTGTTCTGTGTATGCAACCTCGTAATATTGTATTAAACATTTTTATACACTTAATAGAAATATGTATGGTGTGCCCTCATTTTCCTGATAATGTTTTACTAATTTCTACGTGTAATTATCACTTCTTTACTCTGAACGCTTTGGCATAACGCCCACTGAAAAATACAGTGGTGCGGCAAGCAGCAGCCTGGCCGCAACCTTGTTCTGGCGTTGAGAGTCTTGCTGGTCAGTTACGTCATAGCGCAACCTAAATCTGAAGTTCAAAATACAGTCAGTCGGTGTTATTAGTGTTGGCTAGCTTGTTCACTTTGACTGCTACCATGGAAGTGGATTTCATAACGAAACTTAGAGCATTCTCAAAGTTGGATTTCCCAGGGAAAAAAGATGTGATAAAGAATGGACGACCGACAGAGCAGAAGGGTTTGCTGCAGGTGACCGATCAGACCGGTCAGAAGAACGACCCGATCATTTCAAAGAAAAGATTGGCTATGTGGATGCCAACAAACTTTTTGTTACCCTTGTCTCAACCGGCGAGAATGTGTGGAATACCATTAGCATGGGATTTTGTGACTTAAAAATGTACCAAGGAACCTCACGAAATACAAATCCTCGGCTACTCATATTCAATACCAAATTGCTTCGAAGACGTTTGGAGCGTCTCGAATAGATGTGGCTTTGGATGAACAGTACCGGCTAAAGTAATATAGCATGCACA
>NC_085862.1:55067581-55077581 GCF_034702125.1 Engraulis encrasicolus | reverse complement strand
CCCCATCCCCAGTGCACAAATGGTTTGGTCGGTCATTACGAGAAAGAAAAAAACGGCTTCAACTTAATGCGGCTCGTGCCAATTTGCCAAGTTGTCTGAAGAAGCAGTCGTTCAAACCAGGAGGGCAGAAAATGAAGGATAGGAGAAAAATAGATGAAGACACCAGAAGCCCCAGGATTTCAGTAAAAAGTTCTTCAGATGATGCAGGTACTAACAATAGCAGAGGACACTAACAAAGCAAAAGTTTCCCTTCATCATGTTTAAAACATGATCAGTCACACAGTCGCATCATTTTATAACCACAGCTTAGTAAAATTGTGTTTCAAATCTGACCATCTGTGACCTTAGCTAGGAATATGCACATTAGCCCCAATCATAACATGATGAGAAATTGCGTCGCGCGCAAGGAGAGGGCAAGGGAGAACTTTTAAAACAGCGCTATTATGCAACGCTATTTCGCTTAGCGCGTATAAATCCCGCTTAGCGCAAATGCTAACACTTTATCAACCTGTTAACTTTGTGGGGAGAAACAGTGTACATCCGTTTTGCATATACATTTCTGCAACTTGACTTGTTCCTGTGTTTGGCTATTCCTGGTGTGGGAAGACTCAAGACTGACGTCTTTGGTGTGCTGCTCACTTGTTCACTGTCGTCACTTGAAGTCAGTTAAGCAAACTAGAACTGATTCAGTCAGGCACGTTTTGATGTGCAAGCCCTCAAATTGCTAAAGTAAATTACACGTACACTTGTGTTATTAATGATGTGAATCCTATTTATTTTGTTTCATTTCTAAATAAATGTTGGCAAAAATGCATGGATGGATAGATCATTTACTATGGACGTAATGTATGCGTCATTGATTTGTGAGGCTACTTTGATACCAATGTCATTTCTTTTATAATGGGTAGGCCTAATAATATATAGCATATCACGTGAGAGTGGTGCGCTTTCAGGCCGAAAGTGTAGTCTGGACACCTGGTCTGTCTTGAAAAAAATGGTGGTTTGGTGGTTGTTGTAGGAGGAAGGGGGGCCCATTGATATTTTTTTGTCCCGGGCCCAGCCAAACCTGTCAGCGGCCCTGGACACTCACACCCTCACACACTCACACACACTCATGTGCGCGCACAATCACCCCCATCACTTGGCCCCTTCTAAAATCTCATCTGTTTTTTGTTTCTCCTATGTATTCATAGAATTCCCCTTCACACACACATGCATGCTCTCTCTCTCTCTCTCTCTCTCTCTCTCTCTCTCTCTCTCTCTCTCTCTCTCTCTCTCTCACACACACACACACACACAGACACACACACACACACACACACACACACACACACACACACACACACACACACACACACACACACACACACACACACACACACACAGGGTCGCTGACAGCTTTGGCTGGGCCCAGGACAAAGTCATCTGAGAATGCCCCCCTCCCCAATACTGTATATACAATGTAATGGAGACCCAATTTTGGGCCCACTCTGCCTTAGGCCCGGGACAACTATTCCCTTTGTCCCCCTCTGTCAGCCTCCCTGCACACACATACACACTTAAGCATGAGGTATGGAATCTCTATATGATTGATAGCAAAGATGAGATGTATGTGGAAGTGTTCTAACTTATCCTCCCTTCCTACACACACACACACACACACACACACACACACACACACACACACACACACACACACACACACACACACACACACACAGACGCGCGCACACACACACACACACACACACACACACACACACACACACACACACACACACACACACACAAACACACATACACACCCCCACCCACCCACACACACACACACACACACACACACACACACATGCACCCTCCCTTACCTCACCCTGTCAGTGGAATTTATGTATTGTTCCGGAACATTTTACCCTCACTATGGGGGCACAACACTCTACACACACGCACACACGCACACACGCACGCACTTCTTTTTTTACCTTTTCAATGTTATGCTTTCTGTCTGATGTTTAATGCTTTCATTTTTGTGAAGCACATTGAATTGCCTTTGTGTTTTACATGCGCTCTACAAAAACAGTTGCCTTACTTTGTCTTGCCTCAATAATTCTTGACATAGACGGGACTGACGGTCTGTCAAATACAGTTTTTGCAATTACTTGCACACACAATGTTCACAACTGGTGATTTCGACAAAACTCAAAACTCTCACACAAAGTCAACTACTGCTCACACAATCTGTGAGTCTGAAAATTGGGGTTTAGAAATAATGCCATAGATAACATTTTGTGCGTACGCAGTTGGGGGAAAAACTCTAAAAGAATTACTGGTCCCTCCATTGTCCTCCCAGTTGGAGGACATTTGGATTAAACAATAAATGCAAATCATGAGGTTTTGAAGCGTACGATGACAACTGTCATAATTTCCCATTGCATTCCCTTCCAACATTTCTGTGACAAAGAATGTGTTTGTGACAGGAGGGTTTATCATATTTAAAAGATAACATCTGTGGTTATGAAAGGAAACACATTTACACAGAACTGCAGTTGGAGTTTGCCTCTGATAACCCTTTTTGGCACATACTTAGCCAGGGTTGCCAGACATGGCTGATGATTATCTAAAGCTAATAGATTATCTAAAGCCCACATCTGGACGACCTAAAATTCTACCTAAATACAAACTGTAGAACTAATTTCTATAGATTCTAAGGTCATAAATCTACAGACAAATCCGCCCAATGAATGCTTTTACCTGCAGACGGTTATCCTAAACAGCCCAATTGAGTGGGAAACCACCCAATCTGGCAACCACGCACTCAAAGTCAGCCTGCATTTGCTGTAATGTTCCCAAACGCACACATAACTCTCAGGGAGAACTGAATGTCCCCTTTCTCCCTGATCGCTTTTTTTTCCTTCACTTTGAGTAAATATTTTGCCAGGGCATGCTTCACAGCGCTCCAGTGGGCAGGTTCATTCCACTCATGCTTCTCAAGGCTCCATGACAGTAACCGAGCTTGTGGCAGACAGTCTCTGCCTTTTCTCACGGCCGACAGGATAGAAGAGGAGAGATGTGCGACATACCATGCTACAGCCAGAATGTGACACCGAGTTACCTGTCCCGGTGTCGCGTCACACCATGCCATGTCGTGTCGATACGAGCTACCCGTCGAACTGAGCTACCACCAAGCCACTACACTGGCCCTGGGCAAGGCCGCTGTCAAATTTGGCTGGGCCCAGGACAAAGTCATCTGAAAGGCCCCACTGCTCAATACATGCAATGCCATGTGGACCCAATTCTGGGCCTCTCTCTTTCTGGGCCCGGGACAGCTGACCCCTTTGTCCGCCCCTGTCGGGGAATGATGTCGCCGCTTTAGTTGCTGTGAGGGCTTTAGGTAGCACAGGCCCGAAAGGCTTACCCCATTTCCTTACCTCTCCTATAGAAAGGATGATAAAGATGTTCTTAAGATGTTCTTTACAAGTGAATAAGACGACAATAGGGTTAAGGCAACAGGGCTATGTTAACAGGCTATTGGTAGCTTGTCTCGACCATGCAGCCCATCTTGACAAAACATCGGAATGTGACATAGTGCTACCTGGGCTGGAATGTGACACATTGTTTCCCCTCTATGTCATGGATACAGTTACAGGTTTGCATGCAGCCCCTAGGTTCAGCAGTTGGGCTGGGGTCACCGAGGCGACCATGTCACCTAAGAAGACATGTCTCCAGGCAACTACGCTCAAGAGTTTGTCTTCTGGTTCTCATGTCAGAATAACAATTGAACAAGTCTGTCAGCGGAACAGACAAAATGCCTTCAAGCTCCAAGATGAAGTTCAGTTGCCTGCAACTAGAATTCTTTTGACCGTAGCCTCTCACTGTAGATGGGCTCGTCAACACACACACACACACACACACACACACACACACACACACACACACACACACACACACACACACACACACACACACACACACACACACACACACACACACACACACACACACACACACACACACACACACACACCAGGGCTTGACACTAACACCCGATGCTAGCCAAATGTGGGTGAATTTCGGCGTTGGCTAGTAGATACCGAAGGTTCACTAGCCATTCTGGCGGGTCCGTTACTATTCTGAATGATGAGGCACCGCATTTTGTAGTTTTTTTCCTCGGACCGTCTTTGCTACAAAAGCAATACAATGCGATTTCGGGAGCCTACAATACCCATGAAGCACTTGTGTCACGTGTCACCTGTGTCTCACGCACGCCAAGAATCTAGCCCAGTAGGACTTCGTTGCAGTCGACCAACATTGACGAAGCACCTGAGCGAGAACTTGTTGTCACGATGTGGGTGTTATTGAATACAGCGCATTTAAAGTCGGCCACAAATATGAACGAGACGATGAGCTCGCACCAGTTTGCTCTACTAACGCACCACGTGTGAGGAGTGGGGGGACAGGCAGTAAGGAGGAGCTGAAGTGGGGACTTGCGCAAACTTGTGTAGGGGTGTGAGACAAGACTCATATACACACGTGAGTGAGTTGTTGACCAACCAGTTCATGGGCGCGTGACCTCGGAGGCAGTCTGCAGGCGAGCGTTGAAGGGGATAAGCAACTGCAGAGGTTGCAAGATCTGACTGCAGTCGCATTCATCCCGCGATAGTTTGACACCATGTGACATGTCACCTCGTCGACGCAACATCACCGAAATTTCGAAGTTTGACAGGAAATCTAACCGACATGCAAGTTTTTGAGCCAGAATGCATTGCTGTCTAAATGCGGATACAGACGTTGCAGTAAATCGATCGCACCTTCTGATAGAGCTAGTCTTGCAAAGAGGAGTGGCAGCGAGCTACCGGCACATCAGCGTGTGTTTGGAAATGTCACTGAAAACCTTATCTTGAAAATAAAGTAGCGAAGTTTATCTCAATTGACCTGTTTTGCGATCTCTCATTAGTACAATACTTAGTAGTAGTGGACATTAAAATGACCAAGGCGAGAGGAAAACACGTCAGTCTGTCTTGTGAAAGTCTCGAGACTAATTAGCGCAGTGATAAGACAAGGACACATGCGGCACTAATAGGCCTAATGTTCGGTTTAAGATATTTTCTGATTTGCCTGTATGTCTTCATACCTTAATATTCCTCCATGTTTCTTTTGCTGTTGTTCCCGACTGTCAAACCGGGCTTAAACAACACGCAGTAGTGTAGCCTTCCAGACTGCACAAAAGCATGTCCCTTCGCAGGTGCCCGTCTCGCCTTCCGTCCGTTTGTATTTTAAACAACTCAATATTAAACGGAATGAAAGGAAGTCGTAGCCCCTTCTGTAGTTACCGCATCTGTGTGTGCTTTCTAGTGTATACTATAAGAGAATATTCCAGAAGAGTGTTATTCCACATCCATGACAGAGGACAGGTGAACTTGGCAATGACTTTGCGTTACTGCGCATCAATTTGGACGGCGACCTCCACAGATAGGCCTATATGATAAGAAGAAAGTGCCATTCAGATCAAAGACGAAAATATTTTGCTGTCGTGTAGCTTACATTTGTGCCCTTCCACAACACTGTGCTTGGTGTTTCTGCATGGTCAATATAGGCTATGGCATGCCATTCCTCAGATCAGTAAATCTGTTATTATATTATATTATATTACATTATATTATATTACATTACATTACATTACATTACATTACGTTATGTTATGTTATATTAGCCTACATTACATTACAGCCTATTATATAATTCATTAAAGCTGCTAAGACAATTACACACAGGCCCAATGGCTAGTGAGTCAGGAAAACCACTAGCCAAAATGGCTGGTAAGCGAAAAACACACACACACACACACACACACACACACACACACACACACACACACACACACACACACACACACACACACACACACACACACACACACACACACACACACACACACACACACACACACACACACACACACACACACACACACACACACACACACACACACACACACATGACAGGGCCCTCTGGCAGCCATAAAGCATCTTGACAGGCCAGCGGTTCTCTAGGTGAAAGGTAATGCATTGGAGACCTTCCTAGGAAGCAGACACACACACACACACACACACACACACACACACACACACACACACACACACACACACACACACACACACACACACACACACACACACACACACACACACACACACACACACACACTCTCTCTCTCTCTCTCTGTTGCTCTATTGTTCTCTCTCTCTCTCTCTCTCTCTCTCTCTCTCTCTCTCTCTCTCTCTCTCTCTCTCTCTCTCTCTCTCTTCTCTCTCTCTCTCTCTCTCTCTCTCTCTCTCTCTCTCTCTCTC
This sequence comes from Engraulis encrasicolus, assembly GCF_034702125.1. Classification (NCBI taxonomy): domain Eukaryota; kingdom Metazoa; phylum Chordata; class Actinopteri; order Clupeiformes; family Engraulidae; genus Engraulis; species Engraulis encrasicolus. The sequence continues at coordinate 55,071,237 of NC_085862.1, read as the reverse complement.
TCTCTCTCTCTCTCTCTCTCTCTCTCTCTCACACACACACACACACACACACACACACACACACACACACACACACACACACACACACACACACACACACACACTCATGAGTCTCCTCTGGTCCACTCCATTGAGCCCCAAAACTATTCCTACACATGTGCACACAGAGACAAACACACACACACACACACACACACACACACACACACACACACACACACACACACACACACACACACACACACACACACACACACACACACACACACACACACACACACACACACACACACACTTGCACATGCGCATCCCTTCTGGATTGCTGCCCGGGAGCAACGCCACATTCCAAACACATCTGGACTTTTCCAGGGAAAAATCCCCATCAGCCACACTTGGCCCAGCCAGAGCTGTCTATGGACAACACACACACACACACACGCACACACACACACACACACACACACACACACACACACACACACACACACACACACACACACACACACACACACACACACACACACACACACACACACACACACACACACACACACGCCCACGTGCACACACACACGCACGCGTGCACGGGCGCACGCGCACACACACGCACACACACACACACACACACTTGGCCCAACCAAAGCTGCCTACAGTATGTACATACTGACAGCAGTAGCATCACAGCATTTCCTAGAGTTTAGGGTAGAGGCTAGCTGACTCTCGACAAATGAATGGGTTCCACCTTGCACCACAAACATCCATCTGGTGCTATTCCATAGCCGTAGGTTCTCGAAGGCATGGTTTATTAAAAAAATCCTTAAACATGATTGGGGAAAAACGTATCTGATGTTTTTAATGAGCTGCTACTTAAACTACTCTTAGATTCCTAAATTCAGTTAAAAGGACAGAATCAATGTCAATGAGTGAGTCCATGCTATCGACTATTGTTGCTGAAACAACTGTCGTGTTTCACTTCTGATTTCCCTTCTCCATTTCAATTTTGACTAGGTCACAACAGTAGATGCGTAAATGCATTTCTTTGTACTACTCACTTGGTTTCCACCACACATGCTTGACAGCATCTAAAGTGAATCTGTGAATTTATCTTGGTGACATCAGATCATGACATGGTTCCAGCCATTCATATCCTTAGTCTGCTTGTCTCTCATGAGACCATGATAACACATTTGTTTTAGATGGTGTTTAGCATGTGTATTGGTAACCAAGTGAATTATTCAAAGAAAAGTTTAAGTCTTTAACTTTCAGTCAAGCATGGCAGTGGGAGACCGACATGTTTTTTTTTTAGGGCATTTAGGGCTGCACGAATGCTGTCACCATTCAGTGACATACAGCGACTAGTGAAGCAGATCATGATCCTCTTTATGGAATTTTAACATAGGGGTGTACTCACTTTTTTCAGTGATGGGCAAAATGGATCACCTGGGTTAATTGAACAGGCATTTGGAATATGTGGAACTAAATTGTAACTAATGAATCCATTTTGCCATGACTGCTTTTGCACCAGGATCATTCCACAAAAACTGTATTAAACTTGCTCTGCGCACATTTTGATAGTAACTTGTGTGCTTATTGAAATATTGTTCAAAATGTTACTTTTCCAAAGGGGTGTACTCATTATTGCTGTGTACTGTGTGTGTGGCATGTCAATGTCTTGCGGTGTTCAGGGTCATGTTCATTGTGTGCAATTGCCCTAAACAGGCAAATGGCAACATTGATTCTAAGAAAATTCCCTGTAAAGCCTTGATACTTGGAGTGAGATGTTACTGCAAATTTGACATAGCAATATCTCTAAAATGAGACACATGAATGAAGACCATTTTCAGTCTAAAAGTCAGTTTTCTTTCTGTACTTTGCCTTTGTAGGGCACTGTACGGCCCAAAAAAGGCACAATGCAGTAACTACACCAAAAATGAAAACGAGGAAAAGACCTTCAAAGACTTGGTATTAGGTTGGATATTGTGGTTTACTGCAAATTTGACATGGCAATACCTCTAAAACGGGGTACATGAATGAAGACCATTTTCAGTCTTATCTCAGTTTTGACTAAATACATACATACGGTATTTACTGCACCTTGCCTTTGTGAGGCAGTAGTGCTGCAGTGTTCAGGGCAGTATTTTATGTATGGCATTACTATACTGTATGTGCTGTGCTGTTGAAGGCATCCGGCCGCCCCCACAGCACAACACAGTGCCCTGAGCCCCCTCTCCAGCCCCCTCCACTCTGAGCCCCTTATGGGAGCCCCAGCGCATATTTTCTCTCCAAACGCTGGGCGAGAAATATTTGGAAAAATAGCTCTGTCAAGTGCAGTGTTTTGCCTCCATTTCCATGGAGATTCCGAAACTTCCTGCCTCGAGCAGTTATGGAATGCAGGCCCCCCTCTCTCCCTCCTTCTCTCCCCTCTCTCCCTCTCTCTCTCTCTCTCTCTCTCTCTCTCTCTCTCTCTCTCTCTCTCTCTCTCTCTCTCTCTCTCTCTCTCTCTCTCTCTCTCTCTCTCCCTCGCTCTCTTTATGCCTCCCCTCCTTCTCTCACTTGCTCCCTCCCTCTTACTTCTCCTATTCTCTTGCCCCATTGCCCTCCCTTTCTCTCTCTATCCTCTTCTTCCTCCTGCTCCTCCGCCCTCCCACTCTCCCTCCTTCCTCCCCTCCTTCCTCCCTCTCCTCCTCCTCCTCCTTCTCCTCCTGTTGCTCCTCCACACTCCCTCTCTCCCTCCCTCTCTCCCTCCCTCCCTCTCGCCCTCCACCTCCTCCTTTTGCTCCTCCGCCCTCCCCCTCTCCCTCCCTGCCTCCCACCCTCTCCTCCTCCTCCACTCTGCGCTCCATCCTCGTTCCCTTTAGTCTATAAATCAGGCCCGTGTGTGTCCTCTAATTTTAGGCCTGTTTGTGTGTGCTGGGCCTGCTCTCTCCGGGGCTTCTGTGTTGTCTTTCTGTTCAGGGGGGCCACGCAGGGCAGGGGCTACATACCTTTGTCCTAATTGTCTCAACGCAGCTCGGCACTGCGAAACACTCCCCACACGGAGGATCTCCTTTCAACCTCGTCTCACTGAAAGCTAAACTGGGAGCTTTTGGTACATAGGCTAGTATACATGGGCTGACATACCGAGCTGATTGGTTTTGGTGATGTATGGAAAATGTACTGACTTCAGTAAGTGTTAAACATTCCCCCATACAGAGTATCCCATTTCAACATAACCAACTCAATGCTAAGCTGGGAGCTTTTGGTACTTAGGCACAAGGGCTCACATAGGTCATTAGTTTTGGTGATGTTTGGAAATATACTAACTTCAATAGGCCTTAGTGCTTAACGCTCCATGTACAATATATCCCAGGGGGTCACCAAAATTTTTCTGTGGGGACCCCCTTTTGGACCTAAGCATGTTTTTGCGACCCTCACCCACCACCCCCGTATTCTTAGGCATTTTTTGTCCATTAATATTGTTATATTTTCCATTAATAGTTTGTCCGCTAATATCGCTAGAAATTCACTGGAAATAGCAAACCTCACAAGTGAATACTGTTACTGACCAATGTATGGAATTGTGTTATCTGTTAACCTGTGGATTTCCCATTTTTACGCAAAGTCCCTTCTGTCCGCGAGCCCCCAGCAGTACTTCCTTGACCCTCCTAGGGGTCCCG
>NC_085862.1:55012581-55062581 GCF_034702125.1 Engraulis encrasicolus | reverse complement strand
CTCTGGTGGATTACCCCCGATAACAAGGTGGATTACCCCCGATGGTCTTTGAGTGTCACATCTGCACGATCCCTAGATAGAGTTGATGGAGCCAGTATTGGAGTTTGAGTGTCACTTCTATCAGATTACCTAGGTGACAGGTAATGTTTACTCAAGTGTCACCTCTGTAGGATCGCTATAACAACGGCTGATGAAGTTCAGGTGTCAGATCGGCCTGATGACAAATGCTGTTGTTGGAGTGTCACCACTGATGGATCACTATGACAACAGATGATGTCCGACCATCACATCTGGAGACGGTTTCTGACTCTCCTTCTCTAATCTCCATCTCCATATCCATCTCCCTCTCTTTCTCTTTCCCTTTCCCTTTCTCTTTCTCTTTCTCTTTCTCTTTCTCTTTCTCTTTCTCTCTCTCTTCAGTCTTTCTGGCTTGGGCCCAGCTCTGCCTTCTCTTATATAACTACTGCATGGTATGGCACTACATGCCTCATGCCTACAGGGGCCCAGAACACACACACACACACACACACACACACACACACACACACACACACACACACACACACACACACACACACACACACACACACACACACACACACACACACACACACACACACACACACACACACACACACACACACACACACACACACGCACAGGAGCATGGCCAGAGGGGGCCGCTGTTTGTGTGTTTTCCCAGTAGAGCCGTCCATGAGAGTGCTGGGTGTTTTTATACTCCAAGTGGCAGCATGTTATTACACTTCTCACCCATGACCCCAAATATGCCCCACCGCCCCCCCGCCCCCCAAGCCCACCCAACACCCTCCCCTAAAATGCCTACCCAACACCCCAACATCGTCACCCTCACCCAACACCAAGACATCGCCCCACAACTCCTCCACCCACCATCTCAACACCCAAGTCCCCATGCAACAGTTATTTGCAGAGGTTGGAGCCTGCACCAAAAGCAGCCACCGTCACCTTCAGTCCCCTACGTCCATCATTGTTTAGCCCACCTCCAGCCACCCCTTCCCTGTGACAGCCTGGAGATATTGGAGGATGATGGAGCATGTACCAGATAATTCAACCACCATCTTCATCCCCCTCCTCAACACCATCTCTAGTCCACCTACCTACACAACCCTCCCAGCCCTCCTACAACTCACCCCGCTGCAATGCTGTTAGAGGATGGAGATATCTATCCAGAGATGATGGGGTATGTATGTGTACATTGTGTCACCACCTCTCCTCATCACAATCTTTAGCCCATCCACCTCTCATCCTAGCCCTCCTACAATCTACTGTCCCTTCCCTGGGAGAAGCTGGAGAATGTAAAGTGTATCAACCACCACCATCTTTAGAGACCTCCTCTCAACTCCATCTCTACTCCAACCCTTCATCTTCAGCCCACCTCTCAATGTGACAGGCTGGTGGAGATGTTCAGGGAGGATGGAGAATGTGTCGTATGTTAATCACCTCCATCATCAGACCCCTTCACTAACCCCAGCCCCTCCTATCCCCACCTTCTCCTCCCCACCAAGCTTGAGACATTCATGGAGGATGGAGCATGTAGTGTATGTCAACCACAACCATCTTCAGCTCCCCCCTTTACACCACAATCTCTATCTTCCACCCCTCTGTCTTTAGCCCGCCTCTGATACTGTTTTTCAGTGCTCGTGCCAGCATCAGTTATGTTCAGCACTAAAGTGATTACCTGGGACCTCCCGCATTCATACTGAGCTCTGAACTTTTCCGCATGTGACAGTGCGACCCAGATGAAGTGAAGTGAAGTGAAAAGTGAAAGCCCAATTGGGAAACTCCAACTCCCATTATCATTGTGACACAGCACTCCACAGCACACAAGTGCACACGGCACACTGCACACAACAAAATTGCATTTATCCCTCACTTATGCAAGGGAGCAGCACCCAGTGGCGCCCCATGGGGAGCAGTGCGGTGGGACGGTACCATGCTCAGGGTACCTCAGTCATGGAGGAGGATGGGGGAGAGCACTGGTTGATTACTCCCCCCACCAACCTGGCGGGTCGGGAGTCGAACCGGCAACCTTTGGGATGCAAGTCTGACGCCCTAACCGCTCACCCATGACTGCCCATGAAGCTGCTGACGTCCAGGTTGTCATTACACTTCGCTGAAAAAAACCCAACTATTTTGCTGTTTGTATTATGATCCAACTTTCTGCTTCAGGAACGTTAAGATCTGCACCGGCCAGTTGGCGATTAGGCACGGCAACAGGCACCGGCACGGTTCTCAGTCGGCCTGAATGCGGTAAGAGTGTGAGAGGCTGGAGGTAGGTATTGAGAGAGGATGGAGAATGTATTATAATGTCAACCACCATCACCATCTTCAGCATTTTCAACCCCCTCCACCCCCCAACAACCCACCCACCCCCTCCATCTTTAGTGAGATGGCTGAAGGCATTCAGGGAGGATGGATGGAGGACCCTGTAAAAAAAAGTCAACAAGGTCAAATTCCCATAATGCCTCTGGGGGGATTGAGGGGAATGTTTGGGAATGTTCCTCCTCTGCTCTCCGAGTCCTCCACTCAGTGGCCGCCCACCCCGACCTGACCCAGTTTTTGTAGCGCACTGCAGGGCCTGGAGTTAGGTGATTTCCTCCATAGTTATGAAACCAAAGGGCTCTTGGGAATGGGACAGGGGCTCCTCCGCTTCTGTGTGTTGTGTGTGTGTGTGTGTGTGTGTGTGTGTGTGTGTGTGTGTGTGTGTGTGTGTGGAGGGGGGAAATAGACCCTTGTCTTGCAATCCATCACCTACCATGGTGTGTATGTTTAGAACAAAGATAAGTGGTTTACCGAAGACTGTTCATTGTTCTTAACATCTACAGTTAAAAAAATGGGTGTCATGTAAAACAATGTATCATAAAAGCGCATAATACAGTACATCGTGTATTTAAGAACAGATGTACAAGATACAAAATATTGCACCCCGTCTCTCTTGTCTCTTTCCCTCTCTCTCTCTTCTCTCTCTCTTCTCTCTGTCTCTCTTCTCATGCATGCACCAATGCACGGACGAATCATTTAGGAGGCCCAAATTGATCCCACCGTTGCATTGGTGGTGTGTAGAATGAAGATGCGTAGAATTTTGGTTAGGCCAACCATATTAAAAATCTTTTTGGACTGACTTGGATTTATGTCCAAGCTGAGGCACGGAGCACCAATGACGACACAATTCAGGGATCTGCTCCTCTCAGTTCAGGTGGCCAACAAAATGTATGGATCCCCAAAGCCCTAATGAAATCTAGTGCTCCCCTTACGTGATAAAGTGACAGGACCTTGGAGCCTGTTCTGATCTGCTATGCAAAAGCAGGTTGGAGGGAGGAGAGGGAAGACGAATTGCCCTACTTTGGTACATTGCATTCACACACACACACACACACACACACACACACACACACACACACACACACACACACACACACACACACACACACACACACACACACACACACACACACACACACACACACACACACACACACACAGGGCCACTGACAGCTTTGGCCGGGCCCAGCACAAAGTAATCTGAAAGATGTGCATACAATATAATGAGGACCCAATTTTGGGCCCCCTCTCTCCCTGGGCCCGGGACAACTGCCCCCCTTTGTCTCCCCCTCTCAGCATCCCTACACATACATACACACACAGAAACACACAACCCTTAATCTTTACACTTCCACAAACATTCCGAGTTGAGAGACTGCAGCCGACATTCCAGAGCGCTCCTGGGGGATTTGCGGAATTCCGGCGAGGTAGATTTATAGAGCCCGCCTTCCTTCAGAGGGCTCTGTGTGTGTGTGTGTGTGTGTGTGTGTGTGTGTGTGTGTGTGTGTGTGTGTGTGTGTGTGTGTGTGTGTGTGTGTGTGTGTGTGTGTGTGCACTGTGCAGGGAAGCCGACAAGGGGGGATAAAGGGGTCAGTTGTCCCGGGCCCAGGGAGAGAGGGGGGCATAATTGGGTCCTCATCACATTAAATGTATTGGGTGGGGGGCCCTTTCAGAGGGCTTTGTCCTGGGCCCAGCCAAAACTGTCAGCGGCCCTGTGTGTGTGTGTGTGTGTGTGTGTGTGTGTGTGTGTGTGTGTGTGTGTGTGTGTGTGTGTGTGTGTGTGTGTGTGTGTGTGTGTGTGTGTGTGTGTTCAGAGGGAGGTGGCTCTCAAAAGCAGGGACATATTTTCCTTCCCTGTTGATTAACGCTGTGAACGCTGAAAGAATGTCTTACGTAAATCGCCTGACAGAATGAACTATAACCTAAATTATACGGCCATGCTTCGCATGCTTTTCTGCATATTTTCATCACATTTTTTTGAAGCAGTCATGGGTCAGGTCTCACATTTCGGACAAAGCACGTCTCTGAATACATCTGATCTGAATTCTGAAGGATACAATAAGATGACTGGTTAATATAAATTCATGTACACATTTTTTTATAAACCACATGCAGAAAACACATGTAGGTTTGATTTACTGCATGTAAACCTTTTCAACACACACACACACACACACACACACACACACACACACACACACACACACACACACACACACACACACACACACACACACACACACACACACACACACACACACACACACACACACACACACACAGGCCTCTGAAAGCGAACGTGCGCACACTGCATGCACACATACCATACATACTATGCTACTATGCTGAACAATGTTCTTAACAAAAGCAGGATGTGTTTCTTTAGTCCTGTCCTAGTTTATCAACAATAACTGAAGGTTGAAAAGCTGTCAGACTGCATAACTGGCAGCACAGTCTAACTGTAACTGCAGTGGTTTTCTACATGCATTCTCAGACAGTTGTCAGTTGTATGTTATAAAACACACACACCTGCGCCTGCCCGCACATGCACGTGCACACACACACATGCACACGCACACGCACACGCACACGCACACGCACACGCACACGCACACACACAAGGCTTTACTGACAGCTTTTAGGCTTCTCTGTCAGCATCATGTTCTGGCTCACCTGCCTATCCCCTTACTGCCCCCCATTGGCTGAGCTGAAGATGGCATGGTTCCCTTCTCTACTGCCCACCTCTGGTTGAAGAAAAGGGGGCAAGAATCTCTAAGCATGGTCCAAAAACCTCATGGCACTGAACAGGGGCGTAGCAGCCAATTGTGGGCCCTATACCAGAGAGAGTTTAGATTGAGAGGGGACATATGGCGGCCATCTTGGTGACGCCTTCGGAGTGCTATTTTGCGATTAAGTAGACCAGATCTGAGAGTCAATGGGAAAAATGAATGGGGAAACTGAGTATAGGACGGAGGGGAACCCAGCGGTTGTGAAACCCATATGGTTGAAACGACCGTGAAAAACTGATCAATCTAGACTACTTGGTTGTGTCATACGAGTCAAAATAAAGCTTTTTAAGCCACTTTTCTCACGTTTTTTTTGACAGAGCGCAGGCGCAGTAGTTCCATAACGGCACGAGAGCAACGGCTTTTCACAACTGAGCATGTGCATAATTTCGCGTGCGCCGATGCAGCCAGATGATTGGATCACTGGCAACGCAGCTCAGCAGGCACATTGGCTCTTGTTACCAGAAAGGCGGGAGATGTGCGGGTAGACGCCATATTTGCGTTACGAATCTTCACCGTTAGTTTCTATGTACCTGTCCTATCTCCCCTTACTAGAATATTTCTGCCTATACATCCAATCACCCCCAATGGACCCCCCAACAATGTATCTACATAAATCAGACACTGAGTGGGCCCCTTGTATACATGGGGCCCTGGTAACTCAGTCACACTTTACCCCCCTGTACGACACCCCTGGCACTGACTGGGGAAAACAGCTCTGTGCTAAGGATCACACGCTGCATGCTGCTACCATGGATGACATGCAGCTCTATTACTCCACACTGCCCACCACAGGCAGAGCTGATGATAGCAGGCATCTCTGTAAACATCATAACTGACACTGTTCACCACAGACTGTGGAGAAGATGGCATGCATCTCTATAAACATAGTTTCACAGCAAAGTGCCACTGCCTACCATAGGCAACATGGGGGGAAATACCATGTGTCCCTTTCTACACAGTTTCCCTTGCAAGCTAATGTGTAGGCCCACTGGGGCCGCTGCTTTGGCCGGGCCTGGGACAATATGATCTAAAAAGCCCAATACATACCAAATGTACGATACAATTCAGTGTAATGAGGAGTCAGTTCTGGGCCCCCTATCGCCCTGGGCCCTGAACAAGTGACCCCTTTGTCACTGTCTCTCGGCTTCCCTGGCGCCAACTAAAAGCATGCACGAGGATGTGTTGTTTTTGCTGGTTTTCCTGTGGTATTTAGAACCATTGTAGACACTAGCAATGATGAGCAATTATCTTCCCCTCTGTGTGAAGCCCAGTGTAGCTGGCTGAGCCATTCTATGAGAAATCCTGTGTTTTTATGGCTCCAGGAAGGCTGCTGTATTTTTGGAGGGAATTTGAATGGCTCTTGAATTTGAATGTCTGTCTGTCTCTTCCCCCCGCCTCTCTCTGCCCTCTTGCCTTCGTGCCCACAGAAGCAGTTTACTGCCAGACACTCGCCGAACTGTCTCTGGATTTCGTGGAAAAGGGGAAAAACGTAAAAAAAACGGCATAGTTTCTCCAAAGCAATTCATCTAAATATATTCCTGTGCGTTTGGACCCGTGTCAGGGCCATTCGTCACGTTGTGCAAAGAGCAGTGCAAAGGTGGAAGTTGTGTGTAATATGTTATGACTCTGTGGTTGAAGCAGAATCCTACACGCATACACGTTAAAACCTCCCAGGCATTGTGCCATCGCCATGGAGGCGGTCACATTTTTAAGATCTGTATATAAACACCTCAAAACGTGAGGTTCCACTCAAACTAGTACCTCCCTACTTTTTCTATTGCTGGTAGCCTCTGTCTGGTGTCGCCCCGCAGCACTGGGATGAAAAAGCAGGTCCGGCATTTTCAGTGAAGACCAGTCCGCCAGGCATTGAGAGAGACATTGAAGCCCATGACAACAGTCTGACTGAAAGGTCAGCTGTAGTGGCATGAGGACTGGTACAGCTACATTGAGGGGAAGAACAAAAATCATCAACAGTCCACCAGGCAAATGTCATATGCCTTATGACCAATCCAGCCATGTCGCCCGTCTCGCTGTCAGCCTAGGGCAGAGCGCCTTATGGGTGGGCCGTTTTCCTCATTCAACATTCCGATTGCATTTGAGAACATGACCTCTGAATTGTGCTGTTGCGAGATATTGAATAAGACTTCTGTCATCCATGATGTCTTGCCTCACATCACGAGGCTACGAGCAAAAGGAGAGGATGGGAGGTATTAGTTTGAGTTGGACCCGTGCTGCTGGCACGACCCTGCTGCTCTTGGAACACCACGGATGGCACAACACAACTCATCCCCCACAGGGCCTGAGCACAAGGACTTCTGGGAAATATCAGTGCAGGGAGGGGACTCGATTGTCACATTCCAAGAGCAACATGTGGTGGCTTTTGCATCCTTATGAAAAAAAATTAAAACACATTAAAGAGTTATTGTTTTTCAAAAAAAAAAAGGTTTTTGTATTTTTCATCACATCTCAGCAGAAGCCTCTGGCATGCACACCGAAACAACATGTGCACTTGGTTGAGGAAGACAACCAGGCATCCAAAATAGTCAATCTGGCCCATTATCCATTATCCTTACAAGGCATCCTCTTCATTCTCCTCTCCAGGACCAGACATCTCAATGGCTTCTTCCTGCGGCATGCAGCTGCTCACCATAAGCACCACTGGATCTGCTCCTCCTAGCTCTCCTAACCACAAACAGTTGTTTCTTGCTATAGCTTCACCAACTGTTTCTCCAGCTGTCATTTGATGTCTACGTAGTTTCCCAATGCCTTCAAAAAACGGACCAATATTTAAAGGCTCTTGTAACAAATGCTGGTGCAAGGTTTCCCGCCTGCTTGTGAGTCGTGTGATTAATGGAGAGACCCCTTGACACATGGCCTAGGTACGCTAGGTTAGAGTGCATATGACATTGGACCACAGTATCACTTTACCAGGTTAAAGTGCACATTCACATTCAGTTCACCCAGGTTAGAGAGATGCATTTTTGTTCTATGGGATTTGATCAAAGAGCCAGGGGGCTATAGTAGATGGGGAGGCTTCACAGCTGTGTTCCTCTAGGGCAGTGGTTCTCAACCTTTTTTGAATAAACGTCCTCCGGGCCGTCATCATAAGCCTCCCAACGTCCCGTTAATATTAGAAAGTTACAACAAATGAATGTCCTCTACTGGCAACTAAGCACCGCCCCCTCTCAGCGATATCCTTCTCAACACCCCTTCTCAACGCCCCCTGAGGGGCTGTAGAGCCCCTGTTGAGAAACACTACTCTAAAAGAGTTCATTGAGGGGATTTGACCACAGCATATTAGCTCTCTCAGGGGGGTACAATCCTTGGGGTATTCAAACTCAGTGTCAGCTCTGTCAGGTTAGAGTGCATAGTGCATAGTGGGCAGTTCATGGTGGGGTTTGACCTCAGTATGACAGCGGGCATGCATGGGTTATTCAGCGACATGATCCCCTCTCCCAGGGTTAGAAGAATGCATTGGGGATTCTTTGCCAGGTTAGAGTGCATGGGGAGCCTGCCTGCCTGCCTGCTTGTTGGATTCAACCCGTATCAGCTTTCGGAGAGCAGAGCACGGGGAGAGCACATGGGAAGTGTGCATGCATGGTGCATTCAACCCCACATGTCAGCTCTTCCAAGGGGGATTTCTATTTGACCAGGTTGGAGTAGGCCATGCTTTAGCTGGCAATCTGGCATACAGGGCATTTCCTGGTGGTCCGACAGTCCTTCAGAGCTGATGTTGAGTTTTTTTTTAGTTATTTCTTTGAGACTGACTCATAATTTAGAGGAGGTGTGCAAAATGCCTGGGCCTTTCCTTGTTGTTCCCATGCAGTCCATTTAGGGTGGCCATCGGTCCGTTTTTACGACCTGTTTACGACGTTCATGTGTCCCTCTCTTTGTCTTTCCTCTCCTCCTCGCCTTGTGCTTATGGCCTCGATATACGAGGCAACGTCATTGACACAAACTAGATTGACAGACGGTCGTGTTTCCGATACAGTATCTGCGTCCGCCATGTTACTCCAGATTTTACTACAGACCCCGCACAACAAATTAACTATATTGCTGTACTGGCAACGCATAGTGCAAGCAAGTTTGTCCGCTAAATGCATTTACAACGAGGGCTCTCGTAACTTTTCAACCAGGGCAAAGAAAGCATCTTTCTGCACGGGCGCTCTCTGTATTTTGAGCTCGTGCTGTTGCTATGGTTATCCAAGCGTCTGCAGGAAAAAAATGCTGACAGAAGCGGCTGCCTCTCGTTTTAAAACACAGCTGATCAACACACTCCTGACATTTACTTTCAGTAAAGTACTTCAAATAAATTGTAGGCTATGCACATCATGCATGCATGAAAAAAGATGAAATAAATACAGACTAGGCTACATCAACGGAGGGATTGTCTATCGTATAGCCTACTCTACTGTCTCTGATAGGGTACAACGTTAAATTAGTTGTTCTGATGACTCCTTTATCGGAGTGGGGATGTAGGTGTAATGAAATGCGAAAATCCTTCCCAAAACATCTTGTTTTAGAACTAAAACTGTTTTTGGTAGCCGAGTTAGTCGAGGTAAGATGGCAGCGCAGCTTCCTCATTCCAGCCTGCTGTTTAGAATGACACGAAGTCTGGGAGTGACAGGAAGGCGGGGAGTCAGCCAGTTGAAGCCACGGGTACTGCGCAAGGACGCTAGGATAGATAGTTAAGGGGCGGGGTTGTCCGGCCGAAGTCCGGACAGGTGGTCACCCTAAGTCCATTACTAGTGTGGGGTCTCTGATCGCCCAGGTTAGAATGCATGCCATGGAGCATCCAGCCTGAGCATCAGCTCTTCAATGTTACTGCATGATTTATCCAGGTAGACTGCAATACAAGTGGTATTTAGTTACATGATCTCACCTCCTCTACCAGCAGGACTGGGCTGGGAACAAAAAAAGGCCTCCTGTTTTTGCGTGGCCCCTTCTAAATTGTGGGCAAGCCTTAAAAAAATACCAAAAAGATCCCTAATAGCTTTGACTCCTGATGATGGCCAGCCTGACAGGATATGTCCTGCACGCCAGATTAACATTCCTGGGGTGCATTTCTGGAAACCGTAGTTGCTAACTACGTTATAACTACCAATTTCCCATTGACAACTACCCAAGTTGCTAACGACTACAACGACGCTTTCGAGAGACGCACCCCATGCTTGTCTACCAGTGTCAGAGTGCATGAGAAGAGTGTGTGGTGCATTCAAGCTCTTGTATTCTCCCCGAGGTTAGTGTATGGTGGATTCTCTCTGCCAGGTTAGAGTGCATGGGGGGGGAGTGCATGGTGCCTTCTATCCAGTGTCATCTCTCCCGCGTTACAAAGCATGGGGGATCTGCTGACAGGATTGGAGTGCTTGGGGAATGCAGTCACAGTATCAGCTCCCCCTGGTTAGAGTGTTCAACAGGGTTTCAGGTCTCCCGGGGGGTTGAAATTCTCCCAGGGCATGTTGGGGGGGTTTCTATTCTACCGGGGCTTACAGTCTCTCATAGTATTCGAAATGTGTGCACATTCCACCGGCTCTCTATAGTGCAGGTCCATTGAAGCTATCGTCAATTCACGTTACAAAACCCACAGGTCTGCTCAAACTCCAGCTTTTAATTAATAACAAGACAGAAAACAACATTTTGACCACTGCCTCCTCAGGCAGAATGAAGTTTAATGATCCAGCCCCAAGAAGACACAGCAGTGTTCAAAACATTGTTTCTTGTATTGAATTGTATGATATTGTATTGCATTGTACTATGTTCTGTTCTGTTCTATTCTATTCTATTCTATTCTATTCTATTCTATTCTATTCGAAAAAGACTGAAATGAAAGCTGTGTTGCAGACTGTGCTTCTTTTCCCCAGTGTCTGTCAGCAGTGACCTGTTGCTGGCTGTTGCTGGCTGTTGCTGGGTGCTGGAGCCGTCTGAGGCAGGACTGGCCTGCACCGGACTGGACTGCAAGCTCATCACATGCCACACGCCTGCCTGCCTGCCTGCCTGCCTGCCTCTCTCACCCCCCAGAGGCCAGGGCCACCTCTATGAGCGAGCAGGACAGAAATAACACACGCACCGCACGCATACATGCATGCACGGACGCACGCACACACTTTCTCTGTCTGTCTCTCTCACACTCACACACACATATACATGCACACACGCACACTCTCTCTCTCACACACACACACACATGCACGCACGCATGCACACACACACACACGCACGCGCACGCACACGCACACGCACGCACACACACACACACACACACACACACACACACACACACACACACACACACACACACACACACACACACACACACACACACACACACACACACACACACACACACACACACACTTGCCCTCTGCGACACCCAGAAATAACACACGCGCACACACACATACTCTCTTCAGCCCCGGCTGACTCGGGTTGGAAAAATAGCTGGTGCCCAGGCCGTGGGATCACACACGACGGGCCAAGGCACTGGGGCATGCTGGGTATTCGAGTGACGTAATTCCCCCTGTGAATGAGAATGTGCCCGTAACATGATACGGCTGCTTCAGGACTGCCGTACCTCCCGGACTGCAGGAGTGAGGGGTGGGAGTCAGGGGAGGTGGTGTGTGGGGTGGATTTTTGAAGGGGTGGGAGTCAGGAGGGGTCGTGTGGGGTGTGTCACAGAATGGGTTGTTGTTGTTGTTGTGGGACTGGACTGCTGAACCTGTGGGTTGGGGTGGTGAGGAGGGATGCTGTGGTGTGATGATAGGGATTTCTGGAGGGGTGGCGTAGGGTGGGTTTCTGAAGGCTTGGGTGCCAGGAGGGGTTGTGTGAGGTGTGTTTCAGGATGGGTTGTTGTGGGGTGGATTGCTGACCCTTTGGGTTCTCAGGTCGTGTTAAGTGATACTGTGGTGTAATATACACTCACCGGCCTCTTCAATAGGAACACCTCTCTAATGCTGAGTTGGACCCCCCTTTGCCTTCAGAACTGCCTGAACTGCCTGCAACAATACTCGGGTAGGCTATGGCATTCCAACAAAGATAAATTGGTACTAATTGGCCTAAATTGTGCTAAGAAAATATCCTTATGCCATTATATCCCCAGCTTGAAACGTTGATGTAAAGCAGGGTTGACCCATGTTTTCATGTTGCAGACGCCAAATTCTGACCATTCCACCTGAGTGTTGCAGATATCAAGACTCATCAGACCAGGCAACATTTTTCCAATCTTTTAGTCTCGTTTATGGTGAGCCTGTCCAAATCGATGCCTCATTTTCCTGTTCTTAGCTGACAGGAGTGGCACCAAATGTGGTTTTCTGCTGCTATAGCCTATTTGCCTCAAGATTTGATGTGCTGTGTAATCAGGGATTCTCTTGTGCATACCTCAGTTGTAATGAGTGGTCATTTTACTTAAATGTTGCCTCAGTTCAAACCAGTCTGGTCATTTTCCTCTGACCGCTGCCATCAACAAGGCATTTTTGCCCACAGAATCGCTTTTTTTTCTTTTTCGTACCATTCTTTGTAAACCCTAGAGATGGTTGTGTGTGAAAATCCCAGTAGATCAGTATTTTCTGAAATACTCAAATCAAGCCCTTTCGGCTTGACAGTCATGCCATGTTCAAAGTCATTTAAATAACCTTTCTTCCCCATTATGATGCTCGGTTTGAACTGCATCAGATCATCTCGACCATGTCTACATGCACAAATGCATTGATTTGCCACCAGATTGCCTGATTAGAAATTTGCGTTCCTAATGTAGTGTAGATTGCAGGAGGGTTGGGTTTGAAGAGGATTGGTGTCAGTGTGTGGGGTGGGCCGGATTGCTGCACCTGTGGGTTGGGGTGATGGGGAGGGATGCTCTGGTGTGATGGGTATTTCTGGAGGAGTGGTGTGGGGTAGAGTTTCCCAAACTTTACCATGATAACGACCCCACATGTATGGGTATTCAATCTCACCTTTTGCACTAACCCAATATGTGTGACCTCCCCTTCCACCACCCTACCCCAGACCACCCTACTCCATATGACCACCACAACAACCACCACCCTGCATTCTTTATGCACCCCACCTTCAACATGATAGATGAACTCTCCCACTGGATAAGCTCCTGACTGCTGACGTCATCTCTCTCTCTCTCTCTCTCTCTCTCTCTCTCTCTCTCTCTCTCTCTCTCTCTCTCTCTCTCTCTCTCTCTCTCTCTCTCTCTTTCTCTCTCTCTCTCTCTCTCCTGATATGATGAATGCAACCAATCGGTCTCTGGTTTTATTATCGGATGAATTTCATATGGAAGGGATCCCTAGGCGTTAAACTTGCAAAGCTTCTCAGTGATGTTTGGAGACATCAACATCTTCTGTCTATAGACACATCATTGAGCACATAATCCAAGCAACGCCATTAGGTAATGCTCTGTATCCGGGCTGTGATCTGTTCTGCCTCCTCTTCCCACCATAAGTAGTCATCTGAACCACCGAAGGAATGCACCCACATGCATATACCTAGTTCAATGTGTGGTGCATATGGGTGCTTGTAGTATGTGGTGTTCCATGTGTGGTTCTGTAGGTGCTAACCTTGACATGTGTGTGAATGATGTTTGCAACATGCCAACATTGCATTGGCTGACCTGAGGTCAGGTTTTTCACACCCTCCAGCTAAATTTATCCACATGGACAGGACACACACAGTGTTCTCATGTGTCCAATAAAGGCCTCTGATGAAGTCATTCCTCCAGCACACACACACCCAGTGGGAACAAATGCACTTCTCTGAGAATAAACACACACAGAGAGACACACAGAGACACACAGAGACACACAGACACAGACACAGACACAGACACACACACACACACACACACACACGCACACGCACACACAGCAGGACCACTGACTTCAGCCGGGTCAAGGACAGTCATCTGAAGATACATACATACAATGTATAATGGACCCCCACCCCTTTAGGATAGTGTTTCTCAATGAGTGCTCTACACCCCCGTGGGGGCATTAGGGAGCCCTTGGGGCAATAACAAGGATACAGCTGAGAGTGGGGAATGTTCAGTTGCAACTGGGGGGCAGTAGTCTATTTTATTTTTTTAAATAATACTTGGGGCGTTGGCAGGCTGATGATGAGGTCAAGGGGGGCTGTTTGTTCAAAAAAGGTTAACCTTTAAGAGTGTGGGTTTTTGAGCATTCTATAAAAAGAATGCGTTCTATAACAATGCAAGATTCTACAATTCCATATTGTATTGAATGACGCCCAGAATTCTATAGAACTTTCACTGTCCGAACATTCGTACACTCTTAAAGGTTAAGAATCACTGCTCTAGTCCCTGGACAACTGACCCCCCTGTTCCCCTGTCAGTTTCCCTACATACAGTACAGACTTCCTAATGAGAATGCTCAGGTTGGCATCATTGACGCACTAGAATTAAACTCACTAAAACTGAGTGGTGTGGCCATGAGTTCAACCAGGACAGCCCAGAGCCTTTGTCCCGTTATCCGGAGTCATCACAGTCCGGAGTCAGGAATGCCGAGTGCCACGGAGGTGGATCTCCGCACAGCCTCGGCTGGAATTCCTTGTGTCAATATTGGCAGAGCCCCCTGGAATGACGGCTGGACCGCGGCCAAACAGGAAACCGGAAACATTTGTTTCTCTGATCCCCCGTCCACGAACAATCGGCCGCACAATTGCACCGCAAAAGGTATTTTTGGAAACATGGGGCTGGGGGCCTTCGTCTTCTTGCATGCAAAGGCATGACGGGGTCCTATTGTGTTTCTTTGTAGAAAGGGGGATGTGGGAAGAGCTGGGGATAGAAGCCAACATCTTACAACAGGGAAAGCAACAAAAAGTAGGCCATAATCTTTTATTTCTCCCAATAGACAGCAGGGGATGGCTTTAATCCATAGGCTACAGGGGAAATAATGTGAAGTGCACATGAATTGCACATATTCATGTAGGCCTACTGCACATTGTATTCGGCTTTATACAGTAGTTCTACTTCTGATGAATTTGATGTTGTGCACTTCACTTCCAGAGTAGGTTCGATATTAGACACTAGACACATATTGGCTACTCTCTCACTTGAATCATAGAAGGATTCCTGACTGCTGCCCCTGTTATCCTCAGAGCAACACCGCCATCTGCTGGTGATAGGTATGTTGTGTTGTTCATGAGAGTCATATCAGAGTAGAATAGCGTTTCGTTTGCATACCCAGGCTGGCTGCAGGCAAGAGCCTTTACAGTTATTCGGACAGCAATAACTCAATCACATGCTTCAAACCAGTTAATAGGCTACAATAGTAGCCTACTGGCTGTCATACTATTCAGTGGACAAAGAACGAAAAGCTGGTGTCCGCGAAATGCAATGAGAGGAGGACAACAGCCGCAGCCCCATAATATTTGGTCACAAGACGAACCACTCGTTTCAGGAAATAGTTCAGGTCGATTCCATGGTGCGTCTACGAAATAATGCCAACCCAAAGTATTCATCTTAGACAATTCCTGAAGCGTGTTTGGCAGTTGGGGGCACAGAGCAGTTGAACAATTTCATCAGATATCGAGCTGTGTGCAGTCTCTGAAAGGGAACGAATCCAGTTTGGGGTGTCATTGGATGCCATTGAGGAGCAAGAACGCGATTGGATGCGCCGGTCAATAATGCCTTAGCGCCCACAAGAAGACTGAATGCAATTGGTTTGCTGTGTAGCAGTGCTGTCCTTTGATTGGTTAGAATATGAGAGGGCTTTGTGGAGGAGTCAGCATTCTTCCGGTTTGTGTGTTGACTAAAAAGACGAATGGAGAGTCACTAACTCAACGGTACTTGTGATTTTTAATAATTTCTGAACAGTTGCAAGCATTTTCCAGGCAGTTGCATTAAGCGCTGTATGAATTATGTGTAGCGCAAGCGATTACTTTAACTCTGTTCATTAGAAATGCATTATGGCATAGTGCGGTAGGTGGCTAGCTATTGTTAGCGAGTTCTGCTACCATTAGCCAATCTGGAAAAATGTTGGTCGACGGAGTAGTTCTCATTTCAGCTGCATTGCGAGACCCTGAGCTTGCTTTTCCGGAGAAAACAAACGCCTTGTTTTCCGATTTCATAGAAGTCCATATGAGCATTTAGTTTCACGTTGGTTAGCTTGTTGCTAAGTCAATAGTTCTCCCTTGTTGGTGTTCACATTGCGTTGCCTGACGTGTGCGGGCAGCTAACGGACTAGCTACAGAAGGCTAACTCGAAAAATCTTACTTTGATAATGTGGAGCATTTGGTTAAACACTGAGTGGAGTTTGAAGCTTTTGTCAAAATCGGATGATTTTCTGTAGAATCACCATATTCCGCCACAGAACTATGAGCACCAAAGTTACTAGTCGTGGTGGGATGGCTAGCTGACTTCATGTCCTCCCCGTCTGTCAGATGGACAAATAACTTCCTTTTGCGTTTTCCTTAAATACACATTAGAATGAGAACGTCCAACTGTGCTGTATTTGACTGTTAATATAATCGGGAGATGGAGCTTTTACTCTCCGGGCTCTGCGTAAAAATGCATCGGTTATGCAGCAGTTAGCGTTGCTCAGTGCAGGGCACTCCTGTTTGTACTTAGCTCCAGCTAAAGTCTTCAATGACGAAATTACTGGAATGTGTTCACCGAGCATCGGACGCTCAGTTATTTACTCTCATGTATTTTTAGCAGGTAGACGTTGTTGTTTCGCAGGAAGATGAGTTCTCAGCAGTTTCCCCGTGCCGCGTTGACCACGGCTGCTGCAGGGCAAGCCCAGCCGGGCGGAGGAAACGCCAGCATCGCGGCAGGGAACCAGCCTGGTAGCCAGCCAGGTGGGTGTCGACGTGTTCTCTCGTTTTTTTGTCGATCGACCTTGCAATCACCAATCGACCCTTTCTGTGCTTGTTGTTTTTGTTTCAAGATGCGCTTTAACTAGTGTACATCTGCAAGAGTCAAGGTTATGTACACACTACAGCAATGGCATGGCATTGTGTTGCATCGCCAGATGCTACTTATGATGCATGAGACTAAGCTATTGTTTTGTGCAATGTGCATTAGGTGATGACGAGGGCGGTAGAGACACTGACCATGCCCAAGACCACCCACCAACTACCAGTAGCAGCAGTGGCGGTAACACTGGAGGGCCTTTGCCGTTCCGAGACGACAAACAAGAGCCGGTGGTGGTGAGGCCTTACCTCGGTCAGCCCCCCACACTGCCCCAGCACGTACCCATCCAGCCCACCCCACCGGTCTCCGTGCCGGGTCCACCAGTCCACCTGCCCCAGGGACAGCCGACCACCTTTGCAGATGGACAAATCAAGGTAAACAATATGCCCCTCCGCACAGGAAGGCAAGCTGTTGCATGAGAGTATGGAGAAGGGTTGAGATTTGGAACGAAATATAACGTTTTGAGCACTTGCAAGTGTTTGATTACATTGTCAGGGCTGAAAGATCTCAGGCGGACAACAGAAGTGTCAGAATGATAATGGACCTTTCTGATGACTGACTCATTGGAAATAGTAAGCAGTTTCAATTGTAGGATTACTTCTTGCTTTCTGCCGGGAGTCCCACTCCTGTAGCGTATGCATTTGAAGCAGCATGCACTGTTCTCCATAGAAGTACTATAAGTCAATTAGTTGATGTGATTCTATGCATTACGTATTGTAGTAGCAGTATGTTGATCAATAGCAGTAGTCACATTGCTTTGTGTTGCGCACACAGTTTATAAAGTAGCCTGATCGTTGTTCTTCGTAGTATTCGTAAAGATACTATTAATGCCATTGCACTTGTTTGTTAGCCATTATACTTGTGTGTAATGATGACATTCTGTTCCATATGACCGGTCTGGTACTTTTGGCTATTTGTAATATGCAGCCCCATTCCTTGTTGTTTGCCATCTATATGGCTTTATGTAGTATGTGTATAATAGTATTTCCTGCAGGACATTCACAGTCAGTGGGTAGGGTGTGAGCTAGTGTCTAGAAACCAGACTATCATAACTTGAAAATCTATGTGCAGCAGTTTTATATCACAGTTTTATATTTGATGAACCCATCAAAAATAAAGAAATTGGTCACAAGGCAGAATCTTAAAGCGCTTAAAGGGGCTCCTGGTAGGATTAAAAGTTGAATTAATCACGGTCCCGAGTCAGCCGAGGCTTATGTGAGTTTTTAGTATGTGAATGATGGCTCTTGTGATGGCTCTTGTACTTCCACGGTCGACTGTCAGAAAACTCCACATGCAACTTTTGACAGTGTGGACCGAAAGAGTGTCGTGAGAAACACTTTTCATTTGAAACATCACTTTACATACCGTATTCAGATTTGTATTAACTGCTGGCATTCCCGGGATGAAAAACAGTCTCACAGCAAGTACATTTGAACAGCATTTTTCCATTACGGTGTAGATTTTGAGACAGGCATGCCACGTCATTCTACCTAGTGCCTCTTTAAGGAGACCTGGGCCTAAAAAAAATAATGTTTTGGTTCCGGTTGCCGACCGACCCTATCATTTTTTGTGCGACCCAAAATATTTTTTTTGACTTTTTGGAATCCTCAAAAAAATATTGATGTTTTTTGGAGAGTTGTTAATATAGACAAGACACAACACGTTTCTTCATTCCCATAACTCGCCATCTCTCACTTTCTACCTGCCTGCAAGTTACTGAATTTGCATCGCATGACTATCCACATAGGAGCAACATAAGCGCGCGCCACAAGTGCCGCCCGGCTTGATATTAGAAAACCCCAAATGTCACTGCAGAGTTGCGCAGCGCACCTATCGGTCACGTTGTTGGCTAATTATTGTGCTACAACATGCTAATTGGTAGTCGTTGTAGCTCGTAAGTTTTTAAATAACTTGCCTCACAGCGTTCTTGCAGACTAATAGGCTGCGATGTAGTTTGGGAACCTGGCGAAAATGCCTGTCAAATGATAAGTCAATCGCCTTACCTCAACACCCGACACGGACACAGCCTGACCACCTGCCTCGAAATGCATCACACAGAAAACATTATGAGTATCCACGATTTTTGAATGTATTGATATTGTCTCGTCGAAGGGCTTCCATTCAGTCACGCTGCATGTTGGACGAGATGCATAACTTGTTACAGCAATTCTAAAGTAGCACTGTATCAATACCTTGTAATTGTAAAATAAGTTAATACGAGAGAAGGGAAATGTTTTGCCCAAGTTTCCCTTCATTCTTTCATTTACCACAAGGCCTTGTTAAAAAGTCCGTTGGCCCGAGCCCGTTATTTTCTGTCCCTCTCTCTGCTTGTCCCTCCACCATCGCGCAGCAGCAGGGCGTCTGTCACGGTCTCACTCTCCGCACCTCCTCCAAATAATGAAATAGAAATTAACGATGATGTCGCCACAAATACGACTGTTCGATGAAGACCTAGGACTACTCCAGTTGCCTTCAATAATGATTTAATGGCAATGACGATGTTGCCCCTCGATCACATTCATATCGCCTCAGGGGTCTACATCCTCGCGTAAAACAAAAAGTGTGTAAATAGAATGTTTCCAAGCCAGAACCTTCATCCCAAGGAAAATATGGTCTACAACCGATGATGGAAAGGAATTTAAAAAAAAGAAAAGGGGACATAGCCTACAGCAGCTAAAATAGCAGTGTCAGGCAACTGGCAGCTGGACAGGTATTGCCAGAAACGGTAGGCTGTATCGTATGATCATATCCTCATTTCGGTGACGGTCAGTATCTTGGCTCATTAATTCTTATTAGCCTATATTTCATTGTAGCTTTAGCAGGCCACACTCCACTATCGTCCTTGGCATTGTTCAACAAAGTTTATGACGAAATCTGGCGCATATGGGGTGTTGGGTGGGTCGGACATTTAAAAAAAAGGGGGAAATTTTTTTTTGAAAAAAAAAAAAAAAATCCGACCGACCCATGACCAAACCTGACGACCAACCGGAACCAAACTCTTATTTTTCTTAGGCCCTAGTCAAGGTATAGAAAGTATTTGTCAAGGTGGTTGTCTTAACTGTTAAGTGCTGGGGAAACCCTGTATTTAGTGTTACTGCAGTAAGTACAAGTTGTCCACACATTGTCCACAGAGAGTGCAGTGCAATGTTTGCATGCGTGCTGCTTTTCCCCCATTCGTCCTCAGTAGAGTTATGTCCATGTGTCTCTTGCTTTTCCCAGTCTTGAAAAGTAAATGAGTAAAGAAGGACTTGTAAGTTTGCTATTCAATCACCTCGCAGACAATTCGGGCTTAGTGCCTGAGGCGATTCAAAATATACAAAAAGAAAACTGAGTGCGTTCATTGTTTTTTTTTTCCCCCTAAAGGCGTAAAGTTTCTTCATCAGCAAAGTTAAGCACCCAGTGAATTCAGCATTAGAAGGTGTTGAGAACATTTCTTGATGTCCTCTTGCTGTTTTGCCCCTCCAGGCTGCCATGAAGTCGCCCATGCCCAGCCGGCTCATCGCGCCTGCTCCCAGCGTTGGCCAGAGCCACCTGGCTGTGCCCCCCAAAGTGCCCACACACATCGCCGTGACGCCAGAGAGCAGCATCGCGCCCTCCTCCTCTATTCCCGTGGCAACCATCAGCGGCCAGCAGGTCAGTCACGCCCACCTGTTGTCATGGATGAAACGTCCGTTACAGTTTTTAGTCAATATGCTAATAAAAAGGGTAATCGGAAGTTTCTCTCATCACGATATGGAAAAGTGAAATTCCCCCAGATTTATGTAGCATCCCTTAAACACTTCATAGTTTCTTGCAATTTTCAAAGGCACAATTGGTCATGAACATCTGACCTTGTGATAAGCAAGGACGACTCATTGTATCAGGTTTTAGCAATGTATGCCAGTTTCCACCTGTTGTGTTGTTCCACCTGTTATTAATACTGAACACTGAAATGCGTTTTGCAGTTTACATGCAGTATTGTAGTATGTATTTGATGTTCACGCCACCCTGTTTACTGCTTGGATTCTGTACCAAATGATGTACTTAGATTGCCACTAGCCCCCTTTGTCTAGAAAAACAAAACTTAGAAACACTAAGCTGCAGCATATCTCTTGGTCTCTCTTGTGCTGAGACTTTCCAGAACTCGTAATTGTTGTTTAATTCCCTGCAATCATTAGTCATCAGCCAGTTATGTCATCATAGGCTCCAAATACTGCTCTGGGTTTAAACTCCACATTTGGCCAAAAGCAACATTTTTCTTTGGATTATGCACTTAGCCTTGTGTAGGGTTCCTTCCAGCTTTTGGAGTTTGTGTTTTTTTGTGTTTGTTTGTTTGTTTTTTTAAATCCAGGGCCACTCGAGTAATGTGCACCACCTGATTCCGGCCAACGTGCAGATCATCCGCAGCAGCACCCCCGCCGCTCTTCAGATCGGCTCAGCTGCACCCCCTACCCCACACACCTTTACATCACACCTACCCAGAGGTACACACACACACACACACACACACACACACACACACACACACACACACACACACACACACACATTACTCTTGCCCAGAGGCACACGCACACACGCTTCACCACTGCCCAGCAGATTGCAGATTGGCTCATATGCCCCCCCGGCCTCACACATTCACATCATGCCTACACACACACACACACACACACCATACCTGTCAACTTTGAGCTCCCAAAATCCGGGAAAATTCCCACATTTTAAGCCAAAATCCGGGAAATTTTCTAAAGGCCAAATTTTGACAGTCAACGGGATGACAGAGACAGATCGGACGGTGCGTTCTACTCTGCTTTTCACAACAGCGCGCGTGCAAAAGCAGATCTTGTCTAAAATCCCTCAGCACACGTTTTACAGCGTGGAGAAACAATGCAATGAAAACAAAACGATGAAATGAGCGCAATGAGTTTCTTCTTGTTTTGTCGCACAATTGTTGCCGACAGTGTTTTTTGATAATGTGAAAAATCCGGGATATTTCCGGGAAGAAAATCAAATCGGGAAGAAGTTGGGAAATGGGTCAAAATTAGGGAGTTTCCCGGAAAATTAGGGATTGTTGACAGGTATGACACACACACACACACGCACACGCACACACACACACACGCACACGCACACACGCACACCTTCACATCACACCTACCCAGAGGTACAGGCACCTTTACATCACACCTGCCCAGAAGTATGCACACTTATTGTGTTAGTAAAGAAGTTCTGTTATGGCAGTGGCAGCTGCTGTCATGTGAGTGCTAGTGTGGCATACATACTAACACGCCTGTCTGTCCTCTGTGCAGGAGCGGCAGCAGCAGCGGTGATGTCCAGCACTAAGGGCCCCACTGTTCTCCGGCCGGCTGCAGGGGCCAACGCCGGCCCCGGACAACCCACCGCAGTACAGCACATTATCCACCAGTCAATACAGGTAAGACAACGCACTGCACTTCAAAACCACACCACACACCAGTCCTTTCAGCTCCGACAATCTAGCACCGTACAGCATATTATACACCAGTCCATACAGTATAGTGAAGACGACAAGACTATGCACTGCAGTATAGCACATCATTCAGGTCTTTTTCTAGGAATTTTTGGCATGAGGAGCATCATGGCTGGTTGCAGGGGGGTGTCCCCCCCGTGATTGAGAAATTTACTAGGGGTGCTCAAAAAAGGAATTTATACATTAAAAAAAAAGAAGTATGAGGGCGCACCCGTGGAGGTATGAGGGTGGAGCGCCCCTATTTCCCCGTTCAGAAAAAGCCCAGTCATTCCTCCGTGCAGGCTCGACCCTCCATGCAGCTTAAGTCTTGTTCCATACAGGTGAGTCTGCCCCTACCTTTGTTAGAAGGAGTTATTACCAGAGCAGGGCGGTCAGGAGTCAGTACCCTTCCTCTGTATCTAGGTGTGCAAGTCAGTCCCCAGCAGTCCTCTTCTCAGCTATCACAGTCATTATGCTTAGACCATTCAGCTTAGCTGTTCAGGACGTGTCTTGTGTCTGATTTGTACATATCTGTGTGATGATCTTTGATCTTGGCCCATGTTAATTTGACCCCTTCTCCTCTACTCTCCTCACTCCTCCCCTCTTTCTTTCTCTCCCCCTCTCTCTTCCTCCCCTCCCCAGTCCCGGCCGGCTGTCACCTCCTCCACGGCAGTGCTCCCTACGGTGGTGGCCCCCATCTCTGCTGCCCGGACCCAGTCTCCTGTCATCAGCCCCGTGGGCACGCACACCACCTCAGACATGGTGCACGGGTGAGTGAGCTCTACACACACCACCGATACACACACACACATCATCTGCCCCCAGACTTGGAAAGGGAAAAAAATGTCAGGTGCTTGAGATTTCAATATGCCTTGTTTGCTCGCCATTCACAGCCAATGTGCATGCTATACTGTAGCTGCTGACATCCACCTTGAAATGATTGACAAGCAATGCGGTTCCTTTATGAAGCAGAAATGTTTGTATTTTGCGATTTGGTCACTGATCTGGCCCACTTGATATCAAATCGACAGAAATTAGGTTTGACACTCCTGGTGTAGGTGTTCATAGGAGTGATAACTTTTCTCTCTGTGGTGTCCACAGGCGCCCAGGCCTGACGATCCACCAGCCACCTCCGGCCACCATCAGCATCCAGCGGCCGGCGACACCCAGGGACACGGCAACGCGGATCACCCTGCCCTCACACCCTGCCATCGGGGCTCCCAAACAACCCCCGCACACCGTCACACAGGTAACATACACATGCGCACACGCATCACAAAGTCTCTCAGAAACCGCAGCCCCAAACACCGTCACACACACACACATACACACACACACACACACGGTCACACCGGCACTACATGCGCGCACACACACACGGATCACCCTGCCATCGGGGCTCAGACACCACAGCAACCGGCACAGCTAACACACACGCACACCACAACGTCCCTCAGAAACCACAGCCCCCTCACATCTTCACACAGGTAACATGCACACATACGAAGGGACACGACTACAACATGCATCATCCTGCCATCAGGGCACAGCAACCACAGTCTGCTCAAACGCACAGATAACCCACCAACACTGCCAGTTCTGACTTTCTGAGACCTCTGCCAAAGCAATCACTCGTGTCTTCTCTACATTTGCATGTTCGTTGTGTTATTTTTAGAGATGTTCCGGATCCGGATCCGGCAGGATAATAGGGTTTTTCACAGGATCCGGTTCCAGGATCCGGTAGCCGAGGCTTTTCAGTCAAAATAGTTTGAGCCAATGTGATAAAAAGGGCCCACGTGTGCGAGTGGGCTATGTGTTTCAACCCTTTCGCAGGATCCGGTATCCGGTTCCGGATCCGGCAGGATCTTAAGCAGTGGATCCGGTATCCGGCAGGATCCTAAAAATCAGGATCCGGTGCATCTCTAGTTATTTTGGAATCTAATGCAGTATTCATCAACCAAGATTTGTTTGTTCTCACTTTTAGTTTTTTTTTTTACTGTTGTGGGTCAATGGTTTGGGTCAATGGACCTCTCCTCTGAAGTCACTCAAGTCAACTGCAGTGATGTCTGTTGATTGTTGATTCTAATTGTGCTGTGTTGTCGTCTCCTCATCTCTCTCTCTAGAAGCCCATCTTCAGCACGGTGACTCCTGCTGCCACAGTGGCCCCTATCCTGGCCACCAACACTGTGCCCTCTACCACCTCTACAGGTACACGGATGAGATCATGCCAGTGACTTGTAGCGTACTGTACACACCAGGTTGCCCGCAGGGTTTTTAAAAAGTAGTAAAAGGTAGTAAATGAAAAAGTCCAAAATAATGGCCAGTAAAAGGTAGTAAGCCACATCTCAACTGGTAGTAATTTTCCCCGACTCCCTACAACATATGTGTTTTCTAATTTGTTTAATTAACGTGATCTCAAATCTCGGCAAATTGATTTTTATGCGGCGGCAAGGACCCTGGGTCAACTGACTTAGCTTTGTGCTAATACTAGCGGTAGTTGTTAACTAGCAGCTGACTGACAGGCGTAGGAATATCTGTAGGCACCCTGACACACATACATGCTATACAATACCATATTTAGACCTACAAATAACCATTTGCACAGTAGGAGTTTATTTTGCTTGTGTTCAATGCAGTGTTGTTAGTTGCTTATGCCACGTGTGTTAAAGGTGCTGGTGATGTTTAGTCTGTAATCTTGAGGCAAGGGTATTGCTTGCGCTCTAGATGTTTAGAAAAATGAGTAGGTGCATGGACCCAAAAAGTATAGTTCAGAGTAGGAGCAGGTTTGCACACCCATTCGAAAAATAAAAAAAAACTCCTTGTGCTTGACTTTAGTGTCTTATTTAGTGTTCAAACCTGCTCCTATTCTGAACTAATGTGTACTCTTGACAGTTTTCCATATGCTATGCAATAGAATGCATACTGAGATCTTAGAATCCTTCTTTAAGTCTACCTCTTTCAGTGTCAATACTTGTACTCACTATGTTCTTGTAAGGTGCTCACCCTACTTCTGTGTGTCTACTTCCCACCCCCAGGCTCTGTTCCACACACACAGATGACCAGCAACACTATCGTAACCATGACGATGCCCTCCCACTCCTCCCATGCCACCGCTGTCACCACCTCCGCCATCCCCGTGGGTAAGTGGGGCCTGAATTTAGGCATAAGGCAAAAGGAGACTTGTGTTTTTCCAGTTAATTGCCATAATAACTTTGAAATGATTGGTCATTTCAAGCATGGAATTCACCAGTACTCACTAATGACCAAACTGTGTGAAATGTCTCCCTGTCTTGTTTACAAGCACTCTGATCCATTCTAACTCATAAACTGTGCCGAATGTCCCGTTCTCCTCCCGCAGCCAAAGTGGTGCCGCAGCCCATTGCCCACACGTCGCCGCGCATCCAGCCGGAGTATCCAGGCGAGCGGGCCAACCTGATCCCCATCCCTGGACACCGCTCCTCCCCCAACCCCGTTGCCATGGAGCCCCGCAGCGACAACAGGTACGCCCCTTTCCTCTATCTCGCTCTTTCTTTCATCTCTTCTCCTCTTCTTTCTTCTCTTCTCTTCTCCTCTTCTTTCTTCTCTTCCCCAGACCTTTTATAGTCCTTTAAATCTGTTCTAGTGAATAGTATTTCTTTGTATGGCTATGTCCGTGACTGTCTGTCTTTCCGTTTATCCTCCACCAGGCCGTCTGTTCCCGTGCAGTTCCAGTACTTCCTGCCCACGGCTTACCCCTCCTCTCCGTACTCGCTGACGCACACCTATACTCCCATCACCAGCTCCGTCTCCACCATCCGACAGTATCCAGGTATGTTTAACACACAAGTCTACTGTATTAATAGTCAGTATAAAGGGGTAGGTAGAGGTGTAGCCAGTACACAGTACACGGTTGTTCCATTAGTACCCAGATACAGGGCTTGACACTGGCACCTGCCAACCGGCCAAATGCTGGTAAAACTTGGCTGTGGCTAGTAATACTTTCAGTGTCACTAGCCAATTTGGCTGGCAGCTTATTCCTTGGTATGACATACGCATCATAGTAGCCTATATTCTGTTGTTTACCCCTTGTGTATCAATTGCTTGTATTTAAGTTCAAGAAAAAGCTCAGTAACTCTTAAGTTTCTATACTTCCATATAGAAAGCTTTACACTTATCTTGCTTTACTTTAGCACCTCATCTTCTGAGGTAAGACGTACACTATCATGATAAAGAAAACAAAAACAATTTAAAATGTGTGGCTAGTGGAATACCTGAATGGCTAGTGACTCGGGGAAACCACTAGTCACAGTGGCTTGCGGGTGAAAAAGTTAATGCCAAGCCCTGCCCAGATATGACTAAGATAGGAGAACAACTAATGCAGTAATGTCAATAGTATCCAGGCACGGGGTATATAAACTGGCACAGGAGTGTAAATAGTAGCCAGTACACAGGTATGCCACTCATTTATTGCAGGATCCCATTAAACTTCCTACATGTCATCACTACAGCCCATTCCACATAGCGCATTCAGGCTGACCGAGAACCGTGCCGGTGCCCGTTTCAGCACCTAATAGTGAACTAGCTGGAGTGTTCACGCCGCAGACGTTAGCGTTTCAGAAACGGAAAGTTGGTTTGCAATATGAACAAAAAAACCTTGACAATGTGGACGTCAGCAGGTTCATCTGGGCAACGCAGTCTCGTGCGGAAAAGGTCAGAGCCCGCTATGAACCTGGGTGGTTCGCAGGTAAGCACTTAAGTGCAGAACGTAACGGACACTTTTCTGGTCGGCCTGAAGGCATTCAATAGTACAGCTGTTACACAAGAGACACCCTGAGATTACCCCGGCATGGATTACAGAAATCATCACCTGCCAGAGTGGCCAAGAAAAATGGAATTGCATAATTGCATTACTATCCATGCTCATGTGTGTTTATGTCCATAGTTTAGATAAAACAATTGACAGAGAGGGAGAACCTTTTCAAATGTTGAAAGGGTTTAGATGGTGAGTGTGGGATTGTTTTTCTGTGCCCGTTCCCATAACAGAAGAACTGGTTCAAAGTCATCCACTCTCTTCTCTCTCCTCTCTTCTCACTCCTCCCCTCTTCTCCTCTCTCTTCACTGTTACCGCCGTCTCCCACACACCCTCATCTCTTCTTCTCTCACTCATTTTCCTCTCTCCCACCTCTTCTCTCTCTCCTCGCTCATACCCTTTCTGTCTTTTTTATCCAACATTCCCTCTCACACCTCTACTCTCTCCTCTCCTATCCCTTCTCTCTCTCTTCTGCAACATTCCTCTCTTCTCTGTCCTCTCCTGTCTCTCCTCTTCTCCTCTCTTCTCTATCCTTTCCTCTCCTTTCTTCTCTTCTCCTTTGTTCTCTCTCCCCCCTCTTCTCTTCTCTCTCTTCTTCAACATTCCTCTCTTCTCTCTCCTCTCTTCTCCTGTCCTCTCTTTCTTACCCATCCTCTCGTCTGCTGTCTGCTGTCCCGCCCTCCAGTCACCCCGCAGGCCCCCAGCTCAGCGCTGCCCCCGCAGGCGGGCGTGGGCGTGGCGACGACGGTGCATCTGAACCCCATGCAGCTGATGGCCGTGGACCGCATCGGCCTGCAGTCGGCCCAGCTCAGCACCCAGAGCATACAGCCCGCCCCCATGGCCGCCCCGCCAATAGGAGTGCAGGGCCTGCACGCCACCGCGCCAATCAGCACGCAGGCCATCCAGCAGGCACCAATCACAACGCAACAGCAGCAGCAGCCCGAGGCTAAGCCACCAGGCAAGAGAGCAGTTGATTGATTGAGGGGGATATTGATTTTACATTGATGTGTGTCGAGAACACTGCTGGAGCTTGGACTTCATAATTCCGCTCAATGGAACACTCAAAGCACTTGAGTGAAGTGAAATGGAATTTGGCCAACATCAAATTCAGTTTGGATTTTTGAAAGTGCTTGTGTTGTAGTGTTGACTGCTGTATAAAATGGGCATGGCCAACAAACACTAAGGGAAATGCCATGTGTTGTTGCCATCTGTATGGCATGCTATTACTCTAGGCATATTATGTTATGCTTTAGGCATATTGCATGCGGTCGGGGCTCGCCAATGTTCCCATGTCCTCTATTTGCTCAATAACAGACAGTTGGTTTATTTCAGACTGCTGTTAATGGCACTGGTCAGAATCTGTTAGCTAGCGACGGTAGCTGACTTTTACATTTGGAAAACTGCTGAACTGTACAAAATTTGTGATAATGGTTGTCATAATTGTGGAATAGAGGAAGAAGACAGATACATTATGTACTTTAAAGATGGTGGAATCATACGCTTAAAGAAAATTAAATAATCATGCCGTCAGCATTTCATACCAAGGTTCTACAGTTGTCTGATGTAGCTGGAATAGGGAATAGGACCTCTATGTAAGTAATCTAAGGTTGGCTTTGTAATAAGCAGGATGACGTTGGGTGAGCCAGTCCCTGCTATGGAATAGCTCCCTTCAGAGAGATCAAGACCTCTTTGCTCCGTGTCAGGCTTCTGCTTCAGTCACTACTCCGTGACATGGACCTTCTTGTCAAACATTATCCCTTGTGTATTTCATATCTAGAAGTGTGTTCTGTTTCTGCAGGTGTGGTTCTTCCGGAGGGATCCACGTTTGTGACCAACCCCATCGGCAGCACGTTTGGCAGCACGCAGCCTGTCACCACGGTGGTCCAGACACACCCCCAAGGGGCAGGGGCAGTGGTCCAGACACACCCCCAGGCGGCCGGGTCAGGAGGCCCCACGCTAGTCTCCTCGCCACGGCCCAGCATCCTACGCAAAAAGCCCGCCAACGAGGGGTGAGTGATGGGAGTGAGGTGCTGATTACATGGGTGTTTTTTAAATGCTGTTATGTTTGTACTCATTTATGTATAAACCAGACATATGGATGATAAACATTGTGAAATGTGGATAAATATTGTGAAATGTGGATAAACATTGTGAATGAGGAGCAGAGGGTGTGGAGGGGAGTCTTTTCTCCAAGGAGCGAGGTTATGATAAGTTTGGGGTAGTGGGGAGAATGGCAGCTTGAGGGTGATTCTGAAGTCACAAGGTTTGTTGGATTCTGTAGACTTAAAGGTGCACAATGTAGGATTGTGGCCAGAGTAGGTATTGCAACTATGTTGCTATACTCATGAACGGCGTGACGTTTTCCATGTGCGTTACGCCCATTTGTAGGGGAAAACAGGCAATGCAAGTCAATTGGTGGTGTTAGGGTTTAATAAACGAAAGATAAGGACCTATAGACAAGTGTTATTCAAGCGCAACATGCCGAAAACGGGTTGTTGCCGGCTGTTCAAATAATATTGCCAAACAGCCGTGACTGAAGTATGCACTGTGCTCATAGCCGATGTAGCATGTAAGTTGATGAAACATTCGGTTTGTTTTCACCCATAAAGGGCGTAACGCACATTTAGGAGCAAAGTACCCGGAAGGCCGTTCATGAGTATTATGCTGCCTATTACCAAATGTATCTTTCCATGAATACTTACTTACTAAGTAATAAATTAATATTTACTAGTATGACCAAAGTGCAGTAAGTTTTGAGGCGAAATATGTCTGTTTCTGGAAAATGGTGGATATGGGGAAGATTCACCTTTTCATGTATGACAAGTGCAACTCTCCATGTCATAATGAATACTTACAATTTGATGGTGGTGGTCAGTATTCATGAAAAGGGTAACATTATTGAATGGGCAGCATGAATTCTGGAAATAAGCTACCAAATGCATTGCATACATACTGCATCTTTATCGAGGAGTGAGAGTGGGTGGGTGAGGTGTTTAGATTATGAGTGACTAAGGGTGTGTGAAAATGAATTAGATGTGTGGAAATTTAGTGTGAGCTTGGAAAGTAATTTGGGTGGGGTGGCAGCAAGCAAGTCTGCGTTTGAGGTCCGAATCAGACAGGTGTCTCACCTGGGCCCTGGGGTTTGTTTCCAGAGCGGTGCGTAAGAACCTGCTGCCGGGTGACGGTGGCCCCGGGCGTCTGGACGGCGGCATGCGGGGGGTGGCAGGCTCCCCCAGACCGGCCGGGTAAGCAAGCAAGCGCCCCACGGAAAAACATCGTCCCGCCACCTGCTGCATGCGCTACCAGTGATTCGCTACGAGTTACTACATTTCTAGTCTGGCACAATCAGCTTTCTGTATTTGTGTGTGTATGTGTGTGTCTGGTGACCAAACCTAATGGATTACGCCTTTTGGAATTGGAGGGGATGGATGAGTGAGTTGGGGGTTGATTTTGAGTTCATTGCCTCTTCTGATTTGCTTGTGGTTGTGCTTTGTTTTTTCTTTGGCTGTGTGTTTGATCATTTTTTTTCCCCATAACGACAGCATGTCCGCCTTCATGGGTTTTGCTGTTAATTCTTTGATTCTTGTGGTTTTTGGCAGGTTTTGGCTGTTTTTAGTTGACTTGTTTTCAGCAATGACCTCCGGGGAGCACATTTCATGCATGCGTAGTGTTTACCACAACTACTAACTTCTCTATTTTTCCTCCTTTCTGTAGATGCAAATCTAACCGTTGAGAGTCAAAAGCTAATCAGAATGTTGTGCAACGTTTGAGGGAAGAGTGAAAGTATTAGATGAGCGAACGGCCAGTGGTTTTGTCTCTAACAGGCATTGCTTCATTACTGTTTGTGTGTACTCATCATGTCTGTGTGCGTTCTCAGGGTGAAGCCCAAAGCGGACGTGCACGTCGCCATGGCTCCCCCAGTGATGGCCGCCGTGGAGGCCCTACCCCCCCACGCCACGGACCAATCGCAACAGCCACAGCAGCCCCAGGCCCTCCCACCCCAGGCCCAGCACCTATCGCAGGCCATCCCCACCCTGCTAGCCCCGCCCGCCCCCCAGCAGCCCCCCTCCCAGCCCACGGCGGTGCTCTCTGCGCTGCCCGCCGCCATGGCCATCACCCCCGCGGTGCCACCCCCCATGCCCATGGCCAACGCGGTGGCGTCCCCCACGCAGCCCAACGCAACCTCCACGGCCACCTGCGCGGCCAGCTCCACCTGCCCGCCCGAACTCAAGGTCAAGCAGGAAGTGGAGGCTATGGACACCTCACAGCCGGGTGGGTAGAGCACACACATACACACACACACACACACACACAAACACCTGCTTTCATAGTTATCCAACTGTATAGAGCGCAAAGTCAAGCAGGAAGTGGATGCTATGGACACCTCACAGCCAGGTGGGTAGAGCGCGCGCGCACACACACACACACACACGCGCACACACCTGCTTTCATAGTTATCCAACTATGTAGAGCGCAAAGTCAAGCAGGAGGTGGAAACTATGGACACCTCACAGCCAAGAAAGTGCTATGGACACCTCACAGCCCACACACGCACGCACGCACGCACGCACGCACACACACCTGCCTCCACAGTTATCCTATCTACAGCTCAAAGTCAATTAGTCGGTGAAGGCTATGGACCATAACCATACTCACACTCACACACACACATACACACCAGCCTCCATATGTACTCACCTTCCCAGTGCTCAGTCGATCAGCAATGTTCATAGTACTCATCCGGTGTTCCTCTTGTCTCCTCCTTTAGGCGTGCCAAATGTGACGTCCACGCCCGGTCCAGCCGCCCCCTCGTCCCTCTCCTCCTCTCAGCCCCCTCCCCCGCTGAGCGCCCCATCGCAGCCTGGCGACCTGTTGCCGGGGGCGTCGCCGCGTAAGAAGCCGCGCAAGCAGCAGCACGTGATCTCGACGGAGGAGAGCGAGATGATGGAGACCAACAGCACGGATGAGGAGAAGGGGGGCAGCAGGACCCTGGGGAGCCGCGCCGACCGGCACGAGTCGCCGCCACGGGAATATGTTGGTGAGTACTGACCCAACAGACAAAAAACGGATGTCCTGTACGGGGATTGACATTGGCACTTGCCAACCGTCCTAAAATGTAGAAAACCTGGCCGCGGCTATTAATCATTCATTCTTGAGTACAACATCTCACTAGCCTATATCCTGTTTTTCCCCTTGTGCTATATTGTAAGTTCAAGAAAGCTCATTCAGATTCTATTTGTCTAATGTGGGTAGTTTCATGTAAGTGTAAAGAAATCCTGCAGACTGTCCATTCCACCAAAAAACTTTAATAGAACGTTTCTGACCTTCTTTACGCACTATTTACTGTAAGTGACACTGTGCAGGAAATGGTCAAAAAAGGTACTGCAACTATGCTGCTCATTGCAACTGGGCTGCCTATTGCCAAATTTGATCTTTACATAAAAGTTTACCAAGTAATAAACAAATGTTTCCTAGTATGATCCAAGTAGAGTCATTTTTGTAGCTGAAAATGGCTATTTCTGGAAATTGAAAATGGCGGACCATGGAGAAGATGCCCATTTTCATGTATGCAAAGTGCAATTTTTCCAGTCATACTTAGAGATTGATGGTGCTGGTAAGTATTCATGAAAAGGGTAACATTAGTGAATGGGCAGCATGAATTCTTGAAATAAACAACTACAAATCTCACACAGTGTCCCTTTGAAGTTTGTTTGTGGAATGGACAGTGTGCAGGATTTCTTTACACTTGAATGACAACCCCAATGGGATAATATCCTACGCACCTGCCCAACTACAGAGGTGCAATAGCGTCTTCTTGAACAGGTAGTTTCATTTAAAACAGTCTGTCCTTATTGATAAGGTACCGAACAACCAACATGAGTCACCTCCATACATGACTTGCAAATCTAGGAACATGTCTGCTGGTGTCTTGTTTCAGCTTCATGAAATGTGCACCTTCAAACAGAAACTGAAAGGGCAACAGAAGGTTGTGGAGGATTGACACACATAATTTGACCTTCTTCTTCAAAAGTACTTCTGCTTAATTTGTTTTCAAAATAGTGGAATTGCTGTGATGGCTCTCTAGTATTTTGACTATTATCTATCATTTTGCATTTATCATTTCATTTTCTGATGTCCTGTTGCAAAAAAACTAAGTATGTATTTTCAGTAGCATGTTTAAAAGAGTTCTAAAGTATTGTGTTAGGTCAGGCAAGGAACGCCAGTAGCCTGCCAGTAGCCTGCCAGTAGCCTGCCAGTAGCCTGCCAGTAGCCTGCCAGTAGCCTGCCAGTAGCCTGCCAGTAGCCTGCCAGTAGCCTGCCAGTAGCCTGCCAGTAGCCTGCCAGTAGCCTGCCAGTAGCCTGCCAGTAGCCTGCCAGTAGCCTACATGCGTCAGAAAAAAATGTTAAGTTATCTGGTCCATTTGCTTGCTTGCGTTCCCCAGATGAGGAGGGCGTGCGCTACGTGCCCAAGAAAGTGCGGCCGCCCATCACGCTGCTCAGCCACTACCGCAACCCCTGGAGGGCCGCC
Organism: Engraulis encrasicolus; assembly: GCF_034702125.1. NCBI lineage: Eukaryota > Metazoa > Chordata > Actinopteri > Clupeiformes > Engraulidae > Engraulis > Engraulis encrasicolus. The sequence goes on along the minus strand of NC_085862.1, from coordinate 55,028,717 downwards.
TACCACCACTTCCAGAGGTACAGCGACATCCGGGTCAAAGGTCAGTGTCATGGCAACGCAGAAGAACACCAGTTACACCTGAATGCTCCTGGGTTTTGTTCAAGGGTGCGAGATACAGGAGGGGTTGATTTTTGTGTCTTGTTTTTTGGTTGGTTGATTTAGTACATTTACATTTTATTAAAGTTTTCTATTCAATTAATCAATTGATTTGGTAATTTCTGATTATAAAGCTGCTGATAGTTACTGAGGTGTTATCTAATATGAGGGTTCAACTGAAGTGTTCTTGGTGTCTAATGTGTCTTGTCTTGTGTGCCTGTGTGCAGAGGAGAAGAAGGGCAGTCTCCAGGACATGGCGGGCCAGAGAGGGGTGGTGTGCAGAGCGCAGGGATGGAAACTTCACCTCTGTGCAGCTCAACTCATGCAGCTGGTAAGGAGCATTTGGCCACCAATCAATTTCTCATCACCGCAGATGTCTAAAGACGCACGTGTTCACTCTGCCTTCAGCTTCTGTTACAGGAAAAAAAATTTAATGGTTTGGTAAATATCGTGCTATTGACTGTGTCCCCTCTATCACACACCCGTCCTCCCTCAGACACGCTCTTCTCCTCCTTCCATGAGGTGTATAGCTGCCTGAATAGTCATCAACTGTGTATGTGTGTGTGTGTCTGTGTTTTCTGCAGTCGAGTTTGGAGCATGAGGTGTACAGTCGGCTGAACAGCCTACAGGAGGGCCTGATTCCCAAGAAGAGGGCAGGAGGCGACGACGAACTGCACCGCATCAACGAACTCATACAGGTAGGAATACAGACACTGGCATTTACACACCCGCACATGCTCTCTCTCTCTCTCTCTCTCTCTCTCTCTCTCTCTCTCTCTCTCTCTCTCTCTCTCTCTCTCTCTCTCTCTCTCTCTCTCTCTCTCTCTCTCTCTCTCTCTCTCTCTCTCTCTCTCTCTCTCTCTCTCTCTCTCTTATACATACATATTGTGTGTGTGGAGGTTTTTGTGGTGCCTCTTATTCAATGTCCCTTTGCCTATGGCATTTAGACTTTTAAAATGTTTAAACTTTTTAAATGAAAACAAAGCATCACCGCTGCATTTCAACCCTCTTGTTTCCCTTTTTCTGCATGTGTGCATGCAGGGTAACATGCAGCGCTGCAAGCTGGTGATGGACCAGGTGGGGGAGGCGCGGGACACCATGATGAAGGTTCTAGAACACAAAGAGCGCGTTCTCAAGCTGCTCAACAAGAACGGAACCACGAAGAAGAGCAACAAGCTCAAACGCAAGGAGAGGGCATAGACACTCCCACCACACCAACGTACTTAACTGCCCGAACATGCGCCCTCAGACACAATGAGGGCACGGACACTCACCTGGTTACATGCCACCGATTCACCCCTCCGTAGAGAGGGTATGGACTCACTTACAACAGCCACCCAAACCCCCAATATGCACCCCCAGCACCACCACCACCACCTATCCCTACCTGCCACCAAGAAGAGCTACAAGCTCAAACAGAGGGCCTAGACACTCAGCTACTTACCCCGAAATATACCCCCTTACCCGCCTCCACCCCCATAACTCATCCCTCTACAATCTCAAACTACTTAACACCAATACACATCCCTTGACCATCTGTTCCCTTCCATACTATCTCCCCCTGGAGAGGGCATAGGCTGAAATGGTTACCCCTATACGTGCCCTGCACCTCCACACTGCATCCCTCAGAACTCAAGGGGAGGGCGTAGAGATTTAACCTGGTTACCCCCAGATACAACCCCCCCCCCTACCTTCACCTACACCCCTGACCCCTAATGCATTACCACCCTCTAGGTAGCCTACTCTCCAACCCCTGAAAATATAGCAACTTTCAAGGACAGACTGGGAATGAACGACCTGAAGGTTCCTGCTCCTTTTCATCCTCATCCATCATCCTCTTCTCATTCTCCACTTCCTCTTCAAGAGGGCCTACTGACTAACGCACCCCAACATACACTTAAACTCATGCCAATCTTCCTGCTCCGGTTTGACACGTACTGTAGTTGTCACAAAAATCCTCCACCATCAGACAGCGCCAGGCATCGACCTTGACTCGGACGTCGTGGATGACCCCTCTCCTTACACTGTACTGGCTTCAGCCTTGCTGTGGGAACTCACTAAAGAAGCCATGACCAAGTTGGACATCTGGACACACACACACACACACACACACACACACACACACACACACACACACACACACACACACACACACACACACACACACACACACACACACACACACACACACAATCATCTTCATTTCCATTTGTTACACACACACACACACACTCGAGTCAAGGAAGTGTATACTAAATGAGCATGACAGACACTAAACCCAGCAGTGCCCTTTCCATGGTTTTGGTGCCTTCGATTATCAAGTATACTCTGGACACGAGGAGTGTGCTCTTTGTGCGTTTTCTACATGAGCAGCACGATTGGGTGTGATTGCTTATTTTTGTGTCTTCTTTTTTTGTTTGTTTCTTTCGTCTTGGCCCTGCAGACCATGTTGAACATGTGGGTCTGTGTGGACGCATACGCATTACATACGCACACACACACACACCCTCTCATCCCTGTCGTGCTCACAGACACACCCTCTCCCCCCTTCCGCACAGGAAATGACCACACACCCCCCCCCATCGGCCCTCCTCAACTCCCACTGCCCTCCTCTGCCTCCGATCTGATGATGTTAGTGTTTTTTTGTTTTTGTTTATTTTTTTAAACTGTTTTTGTTTAATTATTTGTTTGTTTGCAAGGGGGTGCTGTTTAAAATATCTAGCCTGCCTTGAACATCATGGAGCAATCTCAGAAGAGTACAGAAGTGTTGTTGTACTCCACATGCGTGTGTTTGTGTAATAAAAAGAATGTGAGAATTTTTTGAAGATTTTATGTTAAAACGAAAATCTGAAGGACATAACTAACTACGAAAAGAAAACCACCACCACCAGTGAATACAGACTATTGTGTAAATGAGCAGTGACTGTACACTCTTAGGCTTTTTTGGAATATGTTTTAGGTTTTTTTTTCTTATTTGTATGCTGAGTGGCAGTTAGCTGTGCTCCATAGCTGTGGCTCTTGTTTTGCAAGTTGTAAGCGCTAAAGTTTGTGTGTTGAAAGAGAGCCAGGTGGCTCTGTTTTGTACATTTCCTTCATGTCTGTATAATATTATGTGCTTATGCAGTAAAATACTGTACATTTACGCCACCAAGTGCAGTCGTTATTGTAGTTTACAGCCTCAGGCCCTCCGCACATCGGCTCCGACAGTGCAGAGCTCTGCACAATTTCGACTTCATTGTTTTCAATGCAACCCTGCACACCTGCATGTCTGCTGGGGCATTAGGGGACGACTCCTATTTTGTCCGAGTCACCCATTGACTATCCATGCTCTGCTGTGGTGAAATGATGTGCGGGGGTCGGAATTGTGTCAGAAGCGAAAGTGCTCAGCAGTGCTGTCAGAACCGATACACAATACTAACCACCTTTCTCACCAAGAAATGCTTTCTCTCATCATGATTGCTTGACCCTTGTAAGGTGTTTCGGTCTTTTTGACCCATTTGCATTTTTTTGCTTGAGAAAAAATAGTATTAATTATTATTCTTTCACACTGAGATTCACTTTTCTTTTTTTCTGCTTCTCACAGAAAATGAACCAAAGGGACCCAATAGTCACAAGCAGGATGGATGAAGGGAACATTAGGGTGAATGTGTTACATAGAAGGTGTTTGGGTCATTTTGAATCGAGCATATAGAAAATTAAGGGGGGGGGGATCACAGCTCATAACATGAACACCTTACAAAGGTTAATGCATCCTCAAGTCCTCATAATGATTCAGTGAACTGAAATCATGTGGGAAGCTGTGGGCAGCAGGTGTGTGTACTGTACTTCTGTGTGTCATGGCTAGAGGGCACCCTTTCTCAGTGGACCGGAGTATCTCTGTATAACCGGCTCTGAAAACTCGCCTCAGGGAGCCAAACGGGCTGACAAGGCCAGTGCCTAATCAATCCCCACTGAATCTGCCCCCCAAGTGGGTAAGAACTACTGCAGTCCATTTTGATTGCATTGGTTTTGACATTGCATATGTAATAATTTATTACATTATTCTATTTCATACTGCAGTGTTATTACTAGGGCTGGGACTCAATTAAAAAAAATAATCAAATTGATCTATAGGCTTTGAAATTAATTAATCGCATTTAAATATCTGACTTGTAAGCAGTGAAAAGTTTTTCAAATATTGTTCATTTTTAAATGAAGAGAGAACTCTTCTCAATTTCAGCAGACTGTTCACCATGAGCTGAAATGCTGCCCTCCACACTGGTCTAATCCAGAACTATGTAGCTATATTATAGTGCGATTAAAAAGAGGGTTTAAAAAAAAAAATCCTGTTAATTTTTGTGTGATTAATTGATTGAAATTAATGCATTAATGTCCCAGCGTTAGTTATTACATAATGCAGTGACAATTGGCACATTTTTTAATAATAATTTGTGCATTTTGAAATATATTTCTTGAATGGCCATGTGTTTAAACTTCATCCTCATTCATCACTGTCTGAATAACTGTGATAATATTATACTAAAGTGGTGTTATAGGGTATAGGTGACCACCCACATTAGTTGAACTGACATGGTCTTGGGACTCAAACCAGCAACCTTCTAATGCCAACATGAGGCTTCTACTGCCAGAAAGAAAGGGACTTGAGGTGGCATATCTCTGAGTGTGCCCAGATTTGCCCATTGGAGTACATGTCAGCTTAAGTCTCTCAGTGTCCCCAGTTCTGCCCACCAGAGATGTGCTAGTTGAAGTCTCTCCGTGCCTAGTTTTGCCAGATATGCCAGTACAAGTCTCTTTCAGTGTCCCCAGTTCAAGTCTCTCTCTCAGTGTCCCCATTTCTCTGTGTGCCTAGTTTTGCCTAGAAACATGCCTATTCAAGTCTCACTTTCTCTCAGTGTGGACAGTTCTGCCCACTGTAGATATCCCAGTTCAAGTCTCTCTGTGTGCACAGTTCTGCCTGCCAGTCCAAGTCTCTCAGTGTGCCTAGTTCTGCCCCTCTAGAGGTACGCCAGTTCTACCTTTCTCATAGTGGTCCCATTTCTGCCCACCAGAGATGTGCCAGTCCAAGGCTCTCTGTGTTCCCAGTTCTGCACAATGGAGATATCCCAGTTTAAGTCTCTCAGAGTCCCCAATTTTGCCCACCAGACATAGGCTACATATGCCAGTTCAAGTCTCTCTTTCTCTATGTGTGCCCAGTTCTACCCACCAGACATAGGCTACATATGCCAGTTCAAGTCTCTCTTTCTCTATGTGTGCCCAGTTCTACCCACTGGACATAGGCCAGTTCAAGCCTCCCTTTCCCTGTGTACCCAGTTCTGGCCCATTGAGATATGCCAGTTCAAGTCTCTCAGAGTCCCCAATTTTGCCCACCAGACATATGCCACTTCAAGTCTCCCTTTATGTGTGCCCAGTTCTACCCACTGGAGATATGCCAGGTCAAGTCTCTCTTGGAGTCAATTCTGCCCACCAGATTTGCATATGCCAGTTCAAGTCTCTTTCTCTGTGTGCCCAGTTCTGCCCACTGGAGATATATCTGTTCAAGTGTCTCAGAGTCCCTAATTGTGCCCACCAGTATGCCAGTTCCAGTCTCTCTCTGACAATGTGCCCAGTGTTGCCCACCTGTCCAAGTTCCTCAGATATGACAATTCAAGTCTCTCTTAGTGTGCCCAGCCCTGTCCACTGGAGACATGCCAGTTCAAGTCTCTCTTCACTGGAGACATGCCAGTTCAAGTCTCTCTCTCTGTGTGCCCAGTTCTGCCTGACAACCCAAGTCTCTCTTTCTATGTATGTGACCTATTCTGCCCACCAGAGACAAGCCAGTTCAAGTCGCTCTCTCAGTGGGCCCAGTTTTGCCCACTGGAGTCATGCAAGTTCAAGTCTCTTTGGCTCAGTGTGCCCAGTTCTGCGAACCAGATATATGGATGTCTGATTTACACACTTGCAGGCAATTATCTTGCTCTGTTTCCCCCAGTGTTGCCCACTGGTGATATGCCAGTTATGCCCACCTGGGATACGAACTCTTGACTTATACCATTGTAGTCAAGTGTGTATGCCACTACACCACAGAGCTCCCAGTTGGTCAGGGACTGAATGTTTTCACTCTTGAGGCAGGACACAAGAGTTTTGATTAATGATTAAAATAGGCTTGACTACGATTTAATCAATGGACAATGAACAAATGCTCAACAATGATTTTAAAGTTAAAGTTACCAAAATGGGATCTTGACTTACACAGAAAAGTGGTAACTTTATATCCTACTTTATATGTCAAGTTTGAAGGTGGAGTCATCATAGAGTAGTGGTTAAATGGCTGGGCTTGTAATATGAAGCTTGTAGGTTCAATCCCTATGACGAGTTGACCTTGACTTTCTTTCATGCTTCCTGGAGCATGGCATGAAGATGTGCACTGATTTATGTTCAGCCGAGCTGGGAAAGTAACACAAATTCTTTGAACCATGTAAATTGGAATTACTTGTATATAGACCGTGTGATGTGGATGTGGGGGACAGCTTTGGTGAATTACTCCCCACGCCAACCTGGCAGGTCAGGAATTGAACCGCCAGCCTCTGGGCTGCAAGCCTAACACCTTAACCGCTTACCCATGACTGCCCTTAAAGACAGGCTGCACTTGATAGACAGGTAGGGACGTCATGCCTCAGGAAACTTGCATTGATCTTCCCCGAGCTCTGTGGCCCTTGCTACCTGTCTGCCTACATGTCTGGCTACCTGGCCAGGGACTGGGAGTGGAAGGGCTGGTTGGGTATTTTTGATCACTTTAGTGTTGTTTAGTGAAGTGAAGATAAAGAGCTTAACTAGGGGGGTGTGGAGGACAGGGCAGAGCAGAGGAGTGTTTCGCTTGTCCAGCGCTTTCAGCAAGAGGGACAGAGGGAGAGAACGAGAGGAAATAGACGGAGAGAGGACGGAGGGAAGGAAAGGTGCTTTTGTGCTGCTGGCTGCAGTGATGGACATCCTTCAGCTGCCTACAATGATGAAGGTAAGAAGGAGGTGGGATCTTCAGCTGGTATCATTTCGAACACATGCAGACATAGTTTAAAGAAACTCCCGCACACTGACCATTTCGCTGTTCTTTCTTTAATAAACAACGTTTCTGTACTAGACCTTCATCAGGCAATCGGAGACGTCGAAACGTCGTTTATTAAAGAGTTTCTTTAAACTATTGCTGAGCGACCCATGGTGCCATCTCCGACGCACCTGCCAGCTGAGGTGTGCGAAAAAAGCAGAAGTTGAACACATGCAGACAGACAGGCCATCTCAGTCATCCTGTCTTTATACTGGACCAGGAGAAATGCCCTGGGGTCAGGCTGAAACTGCCATGAGCTGTTCCATGAACTGCCATGAACAGCCTTGATCATATACTTCAATGGAGCTGCAGGCCTTGACGTCCAGAAAACTGAAATGGCTTAACTTGTATTATTGGTTGACTTTTTTGTTTTGGATATAGATTAGATTTGTGCCTAATGTAGGCCTGTGGCCTGTGTAAAATCAATATGCAGTGGAAAGCGCGCACATCCAACAGGAAAGCATCAGTAGGTGCCAAATCAAAAACTGTCATATGTAGAACTGGGGAAGGATCTGCATTCTGCACACTGCTTGCCTGCAAAAGACTTGGCAGATGTTTGAAGAAGATCTATGATTGAAACGTTAGTCCCAATAAATCCTTCCCCACCCCCACTTCTACCTGTGAAAATCAATAGCCTGCGTGAGTCACATTTGAGCTGAAGTGCAAACAGGTAACAGATGCATTCAGGTGTAATGTAAATGTTCTTTTTTTAACGGTCGATAGACACTGGTCAGCTTTTGCTGTCATTTTCAACTTGAAGAATATTAGTGGTACAATTTCCACACCCTGCGGTATTTCTGAAAATTCCAATCATAATGAGAGATGAAAGATGTCAACAGTGTTTTGATCTAAAATCTAAATCCTTTTATGGACAACGCCCATGTCAACAAACAAACGAGGGAGCTTTGTAGTGACTCCACCTGAGTCGTTTAGTGGTTGACCTTTCCTCTCTAGTCCACTTTATGGAGGCATCAGAGGTGAGGAGTGCCCATACTGACCTCGTTCAATATGAAACATTATATTTAAACTACATTTATATTTCACTTAGCTGACGCTTTCTTTTGTTCAAAGCGACTTACAACTACTATTTTTCAGGGTGATGGTTACAGTCCCTGGAGCAATGTGGGGTTAGGTGCCTTGCTCAAGGGCACTTCAGCCATGGATGGAGGTGTAGGGAGAGGTCAGGGGGGATTTGAACCGGCAACCCCTAGATTGAACGACCAACTCTCTAACCACTAGGCCACGGCTGCACCATAAAATCCTCAGAGGGGCATATACTTCATAGTAGGTTCATAACGGGCTTGAGGGGTATACTAAGAGGCTGGTTCAGGAGTAAACCAGATTCTTAAGAAAATGAGAACTCCACTGGCTCTTCTACTAGATGATTTACCTCTTGACCCATTTTATCCTGATGTTGCATATAAGGTTGTTTGACCTTTGGCGCCTGAAGCAACATACACACTGCATTCAGGATTTTTAAATTAAAAGTGTGGGTATGTTAGAGCTGAATGAACACGTACTAATGCAAAATGAGGGTCCTAGCTTTTAAATGCAACCTATCTCATGTTTTTATGTGCCTCGGAGGCAAAGATATTTAAGATTAAAAGGCAGAGGGCACCTTTTTCCAAAAAAGAGCGTAGGCAGTCAGCAGGCGATTTTTGCAGGTGCCTCAGGCTAAAATGAGTTAACCTGGTTTACTTCTGAACCAGCTTCTTAATAGGGCCCTGGACTGGTAATCTGACATAGGCCTACAGAAGGCATATAGCGGTGGGCTAGCTGTCTTCAAGGGCTGATGTGGGGTTTCACATTTTCTTAGACTGACCCACAATATAGATCAGGTTGCTCAAAAATGCCTGGACCTTTTGTTTGCTCCCAGTCTAGCCCTGGTTTATAATGATGATCAGGTGTGAAATGTGTTATTGTCCCATCTTCAGGAAGTCATAAAATGTAAATATGAAACATGAAATGTTTACTTAGGTTGTAATCTTACACACACATGTTGTAAAATGCAAATGTAAATGGTCATGTTTAATTTGTTGACCTTATTGCAAGGGTACTACTACCTGTAAACATACAGTACACCACACCCCTATGATAGGTCGCTGTTCAATAGCCTATTGGCAACAACGGCAACCTATTTCCCAGCTATGGAAAAATCTCTTCTTGTCATCTTTACTGCGTCACTGATAATCGGAGCTGATACGCACTTCCTTGTAAAAGTTCAAATTCCTCCGGCCCACCCATCGGCCAATGACAGGCCAGAAATAGACAGCATAAAAGCCAAGGCGTAGCAACCATTTCCATCACAACCCACTGTTGTGAGGGCTGAGCACTGAAACGTGAAATGAACCAGGACAGGGAAGTCTTTTATTGACCTGTCTATTGACCTGTCTATTGACCTCTGACCTCTGCTACTACTACTAAGCTGTACCACATCTCAGGTTTGAGGTTTAGACAATAGGGATGCACTCAAGACTTAGCCCAAGACCGAGACATTGCCAAGGCAGGAGGGTATCAAGACCGAGACCAAGACCAAGACAGGGCGAGACCAAGACTAGACAGAATATACAGAGATTATGTGATCACTCACTAGTGTGGACTAAAGAACAAAAGCAACATAATAAGGCTCAGCTCTATGGCATAAAATGAACATGGGTTCATTTATACAAGACGTATGACACCACAGTAAAACATCAACGTTAACTTCAACATTGTTTTATGATTATGTTTTGTGTTGAGCATGAGTGGCTTGATTTATGCACAAATCCCTTCAAGATCGCTTTGCCCGAGAGACCATGACAAGACCAAGACCAAAAGAAGTCCAGACCAAAACCATGGGAAAATGGTCTTATGACCAAGACCTGTCTCGAGTACAGCACTAATAGTCAGTAGTGGAAATAGAAAGAAGGAAGGGAGGAAGGAAGAGAGGAATAATGAGGAAGTGGTAGTATATCATGAGCATCTCTTGGGCACTTACCTAACGGACCGGCCTAGAGCATTTTGTGTGCGTGTGCGTGCGTCCGTGCGTCTGTGCCTGCGTGCGTCTGTGCATGCGTCTGTGCGTGCATCTGTGCGTGCATCTGTGCGTGCGTCTGTGTGTGCATATGCGTGTGTGTGTGTGTGTGTGTGTGTGTGTGTGTGTGTGTGTGTGTGTGTGTGTGTGTGTGTCTGCGCGCCTGTGTGTGTGCGTTTGTGTGTCACAGACTGTGTTGTGCCATTATACAGTCATGTACAGTCAGGTATGGATGGTATGTCATACCCTTATCATGTTGTACAAACAAATGGATAACCTAACATATCTAGCAGATTGGTTGTGCATGTTTTCCTGTAGAGAAGAGAGTTAAATGCTGTCGTTCAAATGCAGTCAATACTCTAACAAACCTAAGAAACTGCCTTTCGTTTTGCCTGACTAGAATGTGAAGTCAGGCCCCCACCTTGGTCAGAACTTGGTTGGTTGGTTATTCTTCATGAGCAAGGTGTGATATGTAATATAGCTCAACTGTTCTGAGAACAGAGGTGGAGGTGGACCAGGTGAGCTGAGCTGTCAGGTGTGCTATCAGGTATGCAGCTTTTATTGCCCTCCCCAGCAATCAGCAGGCCGGCCGCCCGGGAGTGTTTTATACTGCTCTATGATGCAGCAGAGAGTCCAAAGGGCCTCGGCTTGGGGATTCAGCTTGGTGACAATTTTGCGCCACACGAGTTGACAATTGACATAGCTGATACCAACATAGTTGATTACCATTCACATAGCTGCCACCCACAGACCTTGTGGGAACTTGAGGGGACCACCTGTGTCTGACTGGTGAACCCATTGATGGTTCCAGAGGCTAGCTTTCCCCATTTTACTTCTTCATGTATTTGTCCTGAAGGTCAACTGAAGAGCATTGTCTGTAAATGACCCTCACTCACACCAGTGATGTGTTCAGACATGCTTTTGTAAACCTATTTTCTCTTCACTCTTCCATGTGACGAGTTGAGTAAACAGTCTCCTGTAGTCCACCGTAGGGTGACTGAGGCAGCCATGATATATTTTATATGGAAGTAGGTGTTGGTTGGTGGTTATGCAGAGGGAGCAAAGTCTATGTGCAATAAAACGTTTGGGCGTCCGGGAATCGTCCTTTTCTGCTCCCTGGCACAGTGTGTTTCTGATAGCAGGGTGGAGTGGACAACATCGCTGATTCACTCGACACGACACACACCCAAAGGACAGGCGACACACACACACGCTAACGACAGGGTGGGGGTCTCTTCTCAGACCACCCTGTGACTGCATTCACCACAGGTAAATTACAACCACCTATGCTGGGGCTCGGTTTTGTGTTTTTTGTGTTTTTTTCTTTCTTAACCAGCACTAATCTGGGCCTAAACAGGCGAGGTGATTACTAGGTATTTTTTCGGTTGGAACTTTTTTTGGCCTCTATAAATTGGAGACACAAATGTTATGAAAATGGTATTTGAGGAAATGTCTGTGTAAATCTTCCTGATCTTGACCACTCACACAGCATGCGTTTATGACTGTGGAATAGGTGTAATGATTGAGTCACAAGGAAGGAACGGCGCACTTGTCTGGTCTAAATTATTTAAAGGGTGATATTTTGGCTTCATTTCGGCATGAAGCCTTCTTTTTTGCTTAATGTACTTATAATCGTTGTATCATGAAGCATACATGTGGTATTGAATTGACTGCCAGTTTGAGTTGTATAACATATGTATTCACACCTATCTATTTCTATCTATCGTGGTTCTGTATATTTCCTGTGCACTTTGTATCTGCTAGTGATGTTGGCTATGATTGTGCCCTCGACTGTAAGTGGCTTTGTTTATAAAGTGTCTGCCAAATGCAATGTAATGTAATGTATAATGTAATGTAATAATGTAATCTATTTTTATTCTTCCACAGAAAGGAGAGACAACCAATTCAGCCATGGTCATCCTACAGAAGGTGAGGTCTATATTCACATCATGTAGGCTTACCTTTATACTGTGTATAGATGTTCAATGAGTACATCATCAACACAATGCAAAAAATGACACCTGTCTAATCTCACATAACTCCTCTTCTCTCCTCTCCTCTCCTCTCCTCTCTGCTCCGCTCCTCTCCAGGGGGATTATGTGTGGCTGGACTCGGGCGTGGGGCTGCCCATTGGTGCCCAGGTTAGGCTGTCTGACAGGGGAGAGCTACAGCTGATGGACGATGAGGGGAAGGTGAGCAGTGCTATAGCTTTAAATGAGAATTCCTGCCAATTTCATCATGCAGTTGTATTGCTGAAGTTTACCCTTGACTTGTCAGTACCAGACGACACAGAGTTTTTTTGTGTTCAAATCTTTCTGAGATCCTGGCCATTCTAATGGAGGCATTGTTTGTTTACACTTTCTTTTTTTTCGGATCTTACTCCAAATATCATCCCAAAAGTTATGAAACAACATCAGGTGCCTTGTAACACAGCAATATCTTTTGGGATCATATTTGAAGTACATTATCATAAGATGGGTGGACAAATCAAACAAACATTGACATGACTGGAGCAATCATGTAGGTAATCAGGTAGGCGTAAATGGAGTAATCAGGTAGGCCCTCGTCCCAAACCAAAATGCAGTAGAACCAATCAGGATCGCTGGGTTTTCCGATATGCGATATGGTCAAAATTTAAATGTAGTGGAAAAGGGAAAATAAGTGAAGCGCTACAGTTGTTTCAGCAACAGTGGCCATCGACATTGACTCAGCGACAGTATTTTCGAATGTATGTGAAGTTAAAGTATCAGCTCATCAAAAAAAGCCAGGCAAGTGTTTCCCCAATCACATGCAAGGATTTAAAAAAAGAAAACCATGCCTGAAGAGACCTACGCCTATGGTGTAGCTCCGGATGGATGTTCGTGGAGAAAGGCAGAACCCATGAATGTGGCGAGTCAGATTAGCCCTGTAATGGTTAGGGCTATTTATTTTGTCATTTTGGATCTGTAAAGGGCATATATTTGTTGCTGTGAGTAGTGACCAGTGCTGGACAAAATAGATTAATTTACAATCCAGTGCCACATATTCCAAATAAACTTGTTTTACCTGTCCAATTCACTCAGGTGATCATTCAATCAACCAATCAGCTGGCTGAATTGGACAGGCAAAACCAAGTCATTTTGAATATGTGGCACTAGATTGTACCTAATGAATCCATTTTCATGGTGACCCTGTAATGGTCATATTAACCTGTAATAGCCGTTCTGTGATGGTTAGGGGTGTATATTACAGCCTTCATGATGATACGATTCTATATTGATATCTTATTATTCGATGTGATGCGATTATTTTCGATACTTAAGAATGTCCCACGATATGATACAGTACGATTCAATTTGAGTTTTTTCCAATTACTTTTCTAGTTCTATTATGTTATGGAGCTAGCGAATTGGGCATTGGGTAGAGGCCAGCGATTCGATTATTTTTTCGATACTTTAAGGGGTATGCCACTATTTTGGGGATTAATACAGTTAAAATCGTTGGCCAGGATTTATAAAGGTGGTAAAGTGTCCTATTTTTCATGTAAGTTGTCTTGCTTTAAGACAAGTTAAAAGAGGGAGCATGTCGCTAAGCTAGTGAAAGTCAATGGATCCGTGTAGCATGCTACATGCAACAGTGATGCATTGACTTTCACTAGCTTAGCTACATACTCCCTCTTTTAACTTGTCTTAAAGCAAGACAACGCTTCACATACTTTACTTACCACCTCTATAAACCCCGGCCAACGATTTTAACTGTATTATGGCCCAAAATAGTGGCATACCCATTTAAGAATGCCCCACGATACGATGCGACTCAAAATCGTCAGATTGTGTCGCGATATATTGATACATTTTGATTATTATTTACACCCCTGGTGATGGTTGCGTATTTGTTATGGTGACTCCCCACAGGAGCATAAGATTACTAAGAAGCTGGAGAGCTGTTTGAAGCCGATGCACCCCACCTCCATTAATGGGGTGGATGACATGATCCGGCTTGGAGACCTGAACGAGGCCGGCCTTCTCCGAAACCTCCTGGTCCGACACAAGGAAGGCACCATCTATGTAAGTTTGTGTGTGTGTGTGTGTGTGTGTGTGTGTGTGTGTGTGTGTGTGTGTGTGTGTGTGTGTGTGTGTGTGTGTGTGTGTGTGTGTGTGTGTGTGTGTGTGTGTGTGTGTGTGTGTGTGTGTGTGTTTATGTGTGTGTGTGTGTGTGTGTGTGTGTGTGTGTGTGTGTGTGTGTGTGTGTGTGTGTGTGTGTGTGTGTGTGTGTCTGTGTGAGCTTGTGTGAGCATGTTGGCTGTCTGTCTGGCTGGCTGTCTGTCTGGGGACCTGAACAAGACCCGTGCTACCCGCAAAGAAGGCATCATCTCATGTTAGAGAACTTGGACTTGGAGCTCAAATAAATATCACCTTTACACTTAAAGATTTCTTTGGTTCTGGGCTGATGCTAGACAAACCAGAAAGTGCCTGCTCCTTTGACCACCTACGTGTAGCCTATAGTACTGTACCATGTACTAGGTCATTTCCATACCAGACAAACACACTTCAGTGACCCACTGCTGGTTGTAAAACGCTCTCCATGTGTGTTAAGTAGTCGTTTAGGTTCGATTTCAGTGTTTGTATATGTTTCCAGTGTTTATCCCTCTGGAATAGCGTTCAGATAAGACTTTTCCCCATTAGTTACTATGGAGCTTCCTGTCTCCATAGTTACCTGGGTCCTATAGAAGGGAGGGGGTGGGGAGGTGGGCGTTCAACTTTGATATCGTGCCAATGCATTAACGCCTCGCGGATGTAAGCCCCATATAGTGTGACAGTGTGTCAGTGTTATCAGGGATTGCAGTCCTGTAATACAGTGATACCGTATTTAACAGGGTGATATGAGAAGGTTTGGAGCTTCACTGGCTTGAGTGTTGTAATCTTGTGACACAGTGTGAGCCTATCTAACTGACTGTAGCATAGATATACATATAGGCCTACTGATAATACAAAGATACATAACAGGGTAATGTGAGAAGGTTTCGAGCTTCACTGGCTAAAATGTTGTCATGTTGTGGCCTACTGTATTTAACTGACTGTAGCATGCAGCTGTTACGCATAAGGCCTAGCTTGTTTCCTTCTAGCCTCAAAGCCCAACTATATAGTGACAACTATACTATACTTGTACACATGTGTCAAGGCGTTAAGCTGCCTTTAATACATACACATACACACACCAGTGGCACTATCACAGCTGGCCCTTTATCCTTCTCCTGCTCTTCTATTTATCCCTCTTTCCATCTCTCTCTCTCTCTCTCTCTCTCTCTCTCTCTCTCTCTCTCTCTCTCTCTCTCTCTCTCTCTCTCTCTCTCTCTCTCCCTCTCTCTCATGTTGGTCATGTGCCAAACACACACACATATACTCACAAACATGCTCTCTCTCTCTCTCTCTCTCTCTCTCTCTCTCTCTCTCTCTCTCTCTCTCTCTCTCTCTCTCTCTCTCTCTCTCTCTCTCTCTCTCTCTCACACACACATATACACTTGGACCCCAACCCCCACCCCCACCCCCAAACACACCTCTCTCTCTCTTTTTCTTCTTCCCTCCCTCCCTGTGCTCCCCAGACGTACACAGGCTCCATTCTGGTGGCGGTGAACCCGTACCAGTTGCTGCCCATCTACACGCCGGAGCAGGTGCACGCATACACGGACCGCCGGATAGGCGAGCTGCCGCCACACGTCTTTGCCGTGGCCGACAGCTGCTTCTTCAACATGCGCCGCAACAAAAAGAACCAGTGCTGCGTCATCAGGTCAGTATGACACAGTAATATATACAACACACATACACAACCCCATTATACTAAGTCTCACAGCCTCCACAAGAACCAGCGCTGCGTCATTGGGTCAGAATCAGGGCCGGTGGTGGCTCATGTGGTAGAGGAGTGGTTCCCAACCTATGGGTCGGGACCCAACCTATGGGTCACCAAAGATCC
>NC_085862.1:54992581-55007581 GCF_034702125.1 Engraulis encrasicolus | reverse complement strand
TGAGCGCGTCTTCTCCACTTTTTGCAGTTCACCAAATTCACACAGGCCAGGCCAGTTTACCAGATAGACACACGTCAGCTTACCACATGAGCACAGATGTACTGTCCATGTACTGTCATCATTTCCACAGATAATGCCAGTTTGCCACCAATGTACCAGAAAATGAATCAGTTAGCCCTGCTTGATTACATCATTTGTCCATGATGTTATTGTTTTGTTCTTTTTGTTGCTCTTTTTTCTCCAAAGAAACCATCTCCAACAACATGGAGGGCTGTGATATTCGCACAACCAAACACTTCACCATGGTGGCCCAGCTGCTTGAGGTACAAGTTGTCCCCAACCTCAGCTGTCAATCTCTATTGCTGCAACATATTTAACGCCTGGTAAAAACAAACAAACAAAAACAAAACAACTTCTCTTCTCTTCTCTTCTCTTCTCTTCTCTTCTCTTCTCTTCTCTTCTCTTCTCTTCTCTTCTCTTCTCTTCTCTTCTCTTCTCTTCTCTTCTCTCCTTCCCTCTTGTCTTGTCTTGTCTTGTCTTGTCTTGTCTTGTCTTGTCTTGTCTTGTCTTCTCTTCTCTTCTCTTCTCTTCTCTTCTCTTCTCTTCTTCTCTTCTCTTCTCTTCTTCTCTTCTCTTCTCTTCTCTTCTCTTCTCTTCTCTTCTCTTCTCTTCTCTTCTCTTCTCTTCTCTTCTCTTCTCTTCTCTTCTCTTCTCTTCTCTTCTCTTCTCCAGGTGGATCCTAAGAATCTGGATGTGGCCTTAACCCAGAGGTCCTTCATGACCAATAGGGAAAATGTCTCCAAGCCGCTCACGTCCGCACAGGCCAGGGCAGGTCGGGACGCCTTTGTGAAGGTGAGACATTGTTACAACAAGAGCAATAAGAGATGGCAGTCCACACACTTACAGTCAAATCCTTTTTTCTTTGATGTTTTACTCTATCACGGAACAAAGAACATCAAAACATCGAAGAAAAAAAGGATTTTAAGCGTGTAGACTCTCTCCAGATTTTCAGTCAGCATTTGCCCTGCACCTTTTCCTGGTATGTAAGCAATATTCGCGCTCAACTCAATGGTAACCCGTCTCCTTGCCACGGCTAGATGCACGTGATGTGTGTTTGGCGCCACACACAGGCTAACCAAAACACTGTGGCAAAAGCAGAGTCATTTTTTGCGGGTAAATGTCAGACATGGAATGAAAATGGCAGACATGGAGAAGATCCTCCTTTTTTATGTAAGAAAAGTATAATTTTCCCAGTCATAATGGATACTTAGAAGTTTGTGTTGGTGGAAAATACCCATAAATAAGATAACATTTGTGAATGGGAAGCATGAATTCTGGAAGTAAACTACTAAGAATACATACATCTTTCTGTACTGTAGTTGATTTTAAAACATTATACTAATGGTAGTGCCCATGTCTATACACTGTGGGCTTGAGTTGCAATTCAGCCGCAATCTATGATAACAAATGTGGAGAATGGAACAGCAAAAATGTGTTAAGATTAAAATGATGCCCTTGTCATGTCTGGTTAGGCCATCTATGGGAAGATGTTCATCTGGATCGTGGAGAAGATCAACAGTGCCGTCTCCAAGCCCCCTGCGGATGAAGATGAGAAACGACTCTGCATCGGCCTCCTGGACATTTTCGGGTTTGAAAATTTCACTCACAACAGGTGCGTGGTAGTAGTATGGCCTCTAACCCTCAGGCTTCACTCGTGATCTTTTGTCTGGCTTCTCTAATGGCAACTAGGTTGTTGTTATGCTTTCTCTAATGACTGATTTGCACAAGACCAATGTTGTGACAAAGTTCTTGTTGTTCGTGCTGTATTGAGAGATTTAAACGAGACTGTCATGAGGTCTGTAGAGTGTGTTTCTCCAGACACATGGTGTGGACGCTGCATTCACTGATATAAACAACACTGGTATTGTAGGGTCTGTGTTCACTGTTTTATACTAGCCTGTTGTTGTGTGCTCTGTATTGAGTCTTTTAAACAGAACTGTTGTTGTGACAGATTTGTTTTGGCGCGTGTGTGTGTGTGTGTGTGTGTGTGTGTGTGTGTGTGTGTGTGGAGGGGGCGTGTGTGTGTGCATGGGTGTTAGGGGACAGCAGAGCACAGTGTTTTGACTGGCATGCTTCCTTGTGCTTTGTCAATATCTCTGTATTGCTTTCTGTGCTTGTGTGTGTGTGTGTGTGTGTGTGTGTGTGTGTGTGTGTGTGTGTGTGTGTGTGTGTGTGTGTGTGTGTGTGTGTGTGTGTGTGTGTGTGTGTGTGTGTGTGTGTGTGTGTGTGTGTGTGTGTGTGTGTGTGTGTGTGTGAATGTGTGTGGCTGTGTGTGTGTGCATGGGTGTTTGTTTGGCTACGTATGTGTGTGTGTGTCTGTGTTGTGTGCTTGTGCATGTGTTGGTTGTGTGGGCTGCTTCCAGCTTCGAGCAGCTGTGCATCAACTTTGCCAACGAGCAGCTGCAGCAGTTCTTTGTGAAGCACGTGTTTAAGCTGGAGCAGGAGGAGTACACGCGAGAGGGCATCGTCTGGACGCACATCACTTACAACGACAACCAGCGGACGCTCGACGTGCTCGCCATCAAGTCACTCAATGTCCTGTCCCTCATCGACGAGGAGAGCCACTTCCCTAAGGTTATACATAGAGGGGACACATTACAGTAACACACACACACACACACACACACACACACACACACACACACACACACACACACACACACACACACACACACACACACACACACACACACACACACACACACACACACACACACACACACACACACACACACACACACACACACACACACACACACACACACACACACACAGGGCCAGCACACAACATTACATTCAAAACAACAGCTGCAACATATTGCATATATTTGTAAGGTAGTAAAATATTCTTTGTATTGGTTTATTTAGGCCCTATATGAAAGAAATACCATAGGTTATTGTATTGTATGGTACTTACCATATTGATTGTATATTACTGTAAATCATGCTGTATTTGTTGACTAAAATGAAATAAATGAATAGTGCAATTCTTGCTAAAAAATAATAAACTAAAATAATTATGCCTTTGCAGGGCACAGACGCCACATTGTTAAACAAGCTGAACCAGAACCATGGCAAGTCCAACGTCTACGTGCCTCCCAAGAACAACCACGAGACACAGTTTGGCATCAACCACTTCGCTGGCATTGTGTACTACGACTCTAAAGGTAAACTGCTATGTCGTGTGTTTTATATGTTCAGGGACGCTGGACAATAACAGGCATGCCCTGACCAATATGATAATATACAGCTCAGAACTGGTTGATCTAATCGCAAGGCCTTGATGTGGTATGTGGATACTCTGTTTGCATGTAAACAAAAGGCCCAAACCTCTGCATGTACAAAAATATTCCTATATGTGTAAACAGGGTCTAAGGGTATTATTGATACATGGCTAGTTAGGCCACTGACAGCTTTGTCTGAGCCCGGTACAAAGTTATCTGAAAGGGCCCCCTACCCAATGCATACAATGTAATGACAACCCAATTCTGGGCCCCTCTCTCCCTGGCCTGAGTATAGACTGAAAATGGTTTTCATTACACCTAATTTGTCTTGTGACAAAGCCTTGTGCTCCAGATGTGTCCCGCTTTAGAGAATTGCTATGTAAGATTTGCAATATCCAAACTAACGTAATAACTTTGAAGGCCTTTTTCTAAAGTTTCAATGTTGGCGTAGTTACTGCACTTTGCCTTTGTAGGGCAGAGTAATGACGTGTTGTGTCTTTTTGTGTGACTTCAACATTACCTTCGTGCAGGCTTCCTGGAGAAGAACAGGGATGCCATGAGCGGTGACCTCCTGACTTTGGTGGAAAATTCCGGCAACAAGCTCCTCAAGAACATCTTCCGAAATGACATCTCCACCACCAACAACGTCAAGCCCAACGTCAACCACAAACTCATCATAACGCCCAGCAACTCCTTGCGAGTGAGTTCCTCTAGTGTGATAACGTGTTAATAAAGACTACGATTCAAGTTGTCTTGCAGTAACACACACATAGAGAATAGATCATAGTCAGGGATTCACAATTTGTTTAGACTATCAGTTTTTGAATTAGTGAAAAAAGTGCTGAAGTTTATAATCCATACAAACCGTGATTCAGGTTTGTTTAATAACAAAAAGTTTAACAAAAGGTTTTTCCTTTATTAAGTTTTCATTACCTTTGTAAGATTCAGTTCAGTTATAAGAATCAGTTCAGTTGTAAGATTCGGTTCATCACAAACCTTACAAACCATCTTTCCATTTTTTCCATACAAACAAATATATATATTTTTTAAATTACCTTTGATTTACTCTCTCATTCTTGCTCTCCTAAGCAATCGGCGGACAACAAGAAGCGTGTGCCGACGTTGAGTGGTCAGTTCCGGCAGTCTCTGGATGCCCTGATGAAGACTCTAATGGCCTGCCAGCCGTACTTCATACGATGCATCAAGCCCAACGACTTCAAGAAACCCATGGTAACATCTAACTGCTATCTGCATTAGCCCATGCTAACCTCTGACAATGGTCCTTTTACACATGATGCCAGATGCTTTCGATTCAATGCCAGAGATGTCAAAAGTAAAAGTAAAAAAGGAAAATACAGTTTCCCTCCAACACAGGTAACTTATGATCAGCTAATTCTGTGCTGGTTGGATCAAATTTGTTGTGGTTTCTCGTTATATTTTTACTGTTTTTCCAGTAACAATGTTGTCTATTTGTTTCAGTAGGTCCAATGGACTAACTGGTGAAACAGCTATGTAATATCATGTACTAGTGTTGTACTTACACCATTAATTTATTTTCACTTCTACTTTTGACACATCTTTCAATGCACTCTAAGGAGATGTAGCCTAAGTTGCATCTGGTGGCTAGACATAAACACAGGCCTACATGCCACTGTTTTCTATGGTTTTATGCCTGAAACCGGTAGTTGTTTTATACCTGTTTTTTTCCGTCAAAACTGACCTTATTTGACCTCCATGGGTAATTGAGCATTGCTATCGCCTACTTACCTGAGTTTAGCTCACGCTAACATCTGCATGACTGCAATAGCCCACACTAATGCGAATCAAAATAGTTGAGGAATCTTGACTAATGACCAAGCGGAAAGAGGTGAAAGGTGAAGATTCTTTTCAACGTGTTGGCAGCTTATCACACTCTCATTTCTGTGCAAAGTCAAACTTCTGCCACGTTTGCCAAGTTCATCTATCAGCACACCTGGCTTGCTGCATTAGCCCATACATAATGACCTAATGGCATAATGGATTGTGCTGTGCTCATGACACACACACACACACACACACACACACACACACACACACACACACACACACACACACACACACACACACACACACACACACACACACACACACACACACACACACACACACACACACACACACACACGAATGTTGAAATATTTGCTAGTCTGACCTTGTGCTGTGTATTCCAAGAACATAAAACATTTCACTACCATTAATGCGTTCCCAGTGTTATCAAAACATTCCCATGGCAAGATACTTACCGTTCCACCACATGTCTTGCAATGAAATGTATCATTGTGGGCCTGATCTCTGACAAGAAGTATTACATATTAGAACTGGCAGGATGTGAAGAATTGGCATCCAAAATGCAATTTAATGCCGCAATTGAACTCTTCAACTTGTAGCGAAGCGATAACTCTCCATGTCCCATTGGCTGGGAGCCTTTTATGTTGTAATGTCTTAGTTTGCAGTGTGTGTGTGTGTGTGCGTGCGTGCGTGTGTGTGTGTGTGTGTGTGCATGTGTGTGTGAGAGAGAGAGAGAGAGAGAAAGAGAGAGAGAGAGAGAGAGCGAGAGAGAGAGAGAGAGAGAGAGAGAGAGAGAGAGAGAGAGAGAGAGAGAGAGAGAGAGAGAGAGAGAGATGCTTTTAGTTTGCGCTCCAGTCTTGAGTAGGACAGGCCTGATCCCACATCAAACTCCACTTTCGCTTTTCGAGACTGAGAAAGAAAAACAAATTTGATGAGATTGATTAGATGGAAGCACTCGTTTTGGGAACATTGTGAACTACAGTGAATGCTGGCCAGCATAAACGAGAAGTAACATGTTTCACTTGCCAGTAGCCAGTGTTGTCCTAATGTTGTGTTTGTGTTGTTTGATAGTGAGGTGTGTGTGCGTGTGTATGTGTGTGTGTGTGTGTGTGTGTGTGTGTGTGTGTGTGCGTGCGTGCGTTCGTGCGTGCGTGCGTGCGTGCGTGCGTGCGTGTGTGTGTGTGTGTGTGTGTGTGTGTGTGTGTGTGTGTGTGTGTGTGTGTGTGCGTGCGCGCGTGTGTGTGCACACGTGTGTGTGAGTTAGACAAAACTTTTTGGGCTGGGAACCACTAATGGAGAGGACAATTTTGCAAGGATGGCATTATAATTGCATCGCAAATTAGTCACCAAAATTCAGCAACAGTCATTTTAATGCAAAAGTGAGGCCTGTGTAAAAAGTTTATTTTGATAAATGTGGGCCTACTGTGTGACCATGTTTCCCCCACAGTATGTGCGTGTGTGTGTGTGTGTGTGGGGGTGCTTGCGTGCATGTATGCGTATTATCTGTTTGATCAGACCTGACACTAGAATGCGCCAATTTTGACAAAATCACAAAATGTTGTCTAAATATTGTGTGTATGTGTTTATGTGTGCATGCGTGTGTCCGTGTATGTGTTTATGTGTGCATGCGTGTGTCCGTGTATGTGTGTATGTGTGTGTGTTAGCTGTTTGATAGGGAGCTGTGTTTGCGTCAGCTGCGCTACTCGGGTATGTTGG
The DNA here is from genome assembly GCF_034702125.1 of Engraulis encrasicolus. Taxonomy (NCBI): domain Eukaryota; kingdom Metazoa; phylum Chordata; class Actinopteri; order Clupeiformes; family Engraulidae; genus Engraulis; species Engraulis encrasicolus. The sequence goes on along the minus strand of NC_085862.1, from coordinate 55,000,754 downwards.
AGACGATCCGTATCCGCAAGGCCGGCTTCCCCATCCGCCACACCTTCCAGGAGTTCCTCAACCGCTACAGAGTGCTGCTCAACAGCACCGCGTGCGACCCCAAAACCGTAAGCGGAACTTCCTCATCCTCATCCTCATCCTCTTCCTCCTCCTACTCCTCTTTCTCCTCCTCCTCCTCTTTCTCCTCCTCCTCCTCCTCCTCCTCCTCCTCCTCTCCCCTCCTTCTGTCTCCTCCTCCTCCTCCTCCTCCTCTTTCTCCCCCTCCTCCTCCTCCTCCTCTTTCTCCTCCTCCTCCTCCTCATCCTCTTTCTCCTCCTCCTCATCCTCTTTCTCCTCCTCCTCATCCTCTTTCTCTGTCTGTCTTTCTCTGTGTGTGTTGCTCAACCAGTTGCAGGTGGACTATCAACACTAATGTGCATAGCATGTGTGGGCAGTAAAGTTTGAAGTTTAAAGTTTATTCATTCAACAAAGGGACAGCACATATTAATACAATTTATGACAAAAGCAAAATATACAAGATTAAAGCCAAGTGGCTAATTTCCATCTTTTGTCCCTTGACAGGTTTGATAGTCCTTAAAAAGCAAGAAATCAAGTATTGCACATAAAACAAGTATAGCACAAATGCATATTGCAGTACGTATGATAGCCTATATGGCATGGTGATGTATGCAGGTCGTTTTGAAGTTTGACATATGAGATAACGTGTGGTTGTGTATGTATGTGGCACACAGGAAACAGCTAAAGACTGCAGCAAGTGGATCTGTGAGAACGTGCTGTCTGGTAAAGATGACTGGAAGGTTGGGAAGGCCAAAATCTTCTTGAAGGTACAACACTGCGTGACTTTCATTTTATATCCATAACCATATTTTTTCGTTCCAAAATGGAAAAACATACTTCAGTGGTTTGATCATATTTGGTGACTGAAACAGAAATTCCAGTTTGAACAGAATATTGTCAGTATTCGGTCTAACACTAGTTCCGGAATATTCCGTTTACACGTGTGAAACAGCGTTCTGCAACCAAAATATTCCCGTAACACAGCCACATTCAGAATAACAAATAACGAGTTTACTTGATTTCCATTTGAAATCACACGATTCCTTGCATGTATCAGTGTTCACAGTGAGTGTTTGGTGATTGTCTATTCTCATAAACGCTGTGTTGATTTCAGGACTTCCATGACACAGATCTGGAGTTGGCCAGAGACCAGGCGCTGCACTACAAGGCCCTCATCATCCAGAGGGTCCTCAGGGGATACAAGTATAGGTGAGGAGAACACACCTCTAATCAAGATTCAAGATTCAAGGAGTTTATTGACAACGAAGGCAACGAAATTGTAGGTGGAGCAAGAACGCTGCATAGTTTCAATTAGCCTATAGAAGTTGCCTAAAAGTAGTAGTCAAACATGTCTAAATTCATAAAGTATATCATGAGGAACAATACATTAATCCTATTCTGCCAACAGCGTAATCTCAGACCTAGATTAACCCTATCCAGACTTTTCCTAAAATTTAGTTGGCTATAGTTTAGTACCAAAAGATTATGTTTATCATTTTTGCTGTTGCCATGGCAACGGTTTTCTGACAGGTATGTCTGACCAAAAATCACTGATCTAAGTCTCATTATTGTTCCTATTTCATATTTTTTGTTATTTCCATTATCATCAGACAGCTCTGTGAGCATTTAAGTGGTCTGAAGCATATAATCATTAAAATTGAAGTGCATTACCTAAATTTGATGGAAAATACATTATAGCGAGATTTTGGGCATTATAATTAGATGATGTCATAATGACGTCATAATACCAGATAATGACACAAAAATTATGTAATTCATAGATGTCCATATGTAGAGCATCTCCCCAAAGTTTGGTGGTCATACCGTTTTCCGTTCATGAGTTATGAGGGGGGGCGGGGGGGTCAAAAGAGCCCCCCCCAGGCCCAGGAATGCCAAAAAAGCCCAGTCTGAATAGGGTTAACAATCCCTCATCATCATCCAAAGGATCTTCATAGTGTACAAGTACAGATGACAGAGACACACTGGGCCCTGCCTAGCTACATAGAGAGACATGACTGACCTAATCCCTTAATTTTAAATATCTTTTTTAAAACAACATAATCCCAGAACTACATGACATAAACTAGGAAAATCCCAAACCTACAACACCTAGACTACTCACCTGCTGATAAGTTCCCTTGTCGATGGTGTTGTTGTTCTGGTGTGTGTGTGTGTGTGTGTGCGTGTGCATGTGCATGTGCATGTGCGTGTGCGTGCACATGTGTGTATGTGTATGTGTGCGTGTGTGTGTGTGTGTGTGCAGGAGCCGTTTTCTCCAGCAGAGGAAGGCTGCTATCACGCTGCAGAAACACTGGCGAGGGTACAAAGGCCGCAAGCTGTTCAACAAGGTAAGGTGGCAACCCATAGCAAGGAGACTATTGATCAATTATTTGTGATAATAGAGGTGACAAGCTGCAGTTCAGAATGATAAGATATCTAGATACGGCACTCTATGCTGCGATACAGAATGGTAAGATGGCCACCCACAGCAAGGAGACTTTTGATGATTTATTAGTGACAAGGTAGGTAACAAGTAATAAGCTGGAGTTCAAAATGGTAAAGTGCACTAGAAACTGTGCTACATACAGGGCAGGATTATCTTTAAGGGCCAACGACACAGTGTCCAGGGCCACCAACCGTTTTTGATCAGTGAGGGGCACCACAAGACACAAACAAAAGAAATATTGTTTATAAAGGGGGCACCAGTGAGGTATAGTGTCCGGGGGCACCACATTGGCTTAATACTGTTCTGTCTACATACTGCAGTTCAGAATGGTAAAATGGCAACTCACAAAGAAACTTGATTATGTATCAGTGATATTGGGGGTAAGTTGCAGTGAGCTGCAGTTGAGAGGCCAGTTACACCAAATGGTCTTTGTTAAGCCTAGTCTTAACTGCTAAAATAGTCTTTGTTAAGACCAAATTTTAGGACTGTGTTAAGCATGTTGCACCAGTAGAACTTACACTGACTGCGCACTACACACGGTCATAGCAATGCACGTCCATGTGAGAATTCGATTTCAGAATGAAAGAATGACTGTTGCTATGAGATACCTATGATACGATACGATATGATACGATTAGACTTTATTGTCAGTTTTCACAGTTGTGTCTGCCCAATATAGTGTATGTGTGTCAGTAACACCTAGCCTATCTAGGTGTTATTATTAGCACATGTCATGTGTCATTACATGTCGTGTGTCATTACACCACCTCAACAGGGTAGCCCCTTAATGCGCGCCGTACCTCCAGTGGCACGCTGTAATAGTCATTGAAATGTAACTACCATAGCACTACAATACTATGACACAACACATGCCTTTTAGTAATGCACCACGACTTGGTCATTACCATACTGGTAACAACAAATGTATAAAGCCGCGGCTTAAATTCTCTTCCCCACAGTTTCTTCATTTACACCAGTGGTTTTCAACCTTTTTTGAATAAATGCCCCCTTGACCTCACCATAAGCCAGCCAACGCCCCTTTGGCCTCATAATAAGCCACCCAATTGACCTCATCATAAGCCTTCCAACGCCCCCTTAGTATTATAAAATAAAATGGACTAATGTCCCCCAATACAACTAAGCACTCTCAGTCTCTCAGCTGTATCCTTCTCAACACCCCCCCCCCCCCCCTCCCAGGACTCCCCAACACCCCTTGAGGTAGCCTCCGTTGGGAAACAGTAATTTACACCTATGTATTTGCCCCCCACACTTACTGTATGTCATCAACAGTATTCTCCCTCCTGCTGGAAAGGTGCAGCATTACGTAACACATGCACCTCTCCCCACCACTGCACCACCCATTGACACATGTATTCACCCTTCCACTCTCTACAGGCGCGCCTCGGCTTCTTGCGGCTGCAGGCGAAGGTTCGGGGTCGTCAGCTGAAGGTGGCGTACGAGCGGCAGCGCGATGCGTCACTGGTCATCCAGAAGCACGCCAGGGGCATGGCCTCTCGACGGGAGTTTGCCCGCAAGCGCGCCGCCGTCATTGTACTGCAGGCCCACGCGCGCGGCATGCTCGCTCGCAAGCTGGCACAGAAGAAGAAGAGGGAGGTATGCCAGCCTAGGTTCATTTCTTTATTCCAAATCATTCTGAAATTCTGTGTGTGTGTGTGTGTGTGTGTGTGTGTGTGTGTGTGTGTGTGTGTGTGTGTGTGTGTGTGTGTGTGTGTGTGTGTGTGTGTGTGTGTGTGTGTGTGTGTGTGTGTGTGTGTGTGTGTGTGTGTGTGTGTGTGTGTGTGTGTGTGTGTGTGTGTGTGTGTGTGTGTTGGGGTTCCTACACGGTAAAAATACCAGTATTAGTATAACTCTTAAAAAGTTGGAATGAACTTGCTTTTACTCTTTGGTCAGTGTAACACTTCTATTGTCAATTATACTCAATATTGTGTAAATATTCAGAGTTGTAGATTTTAAATTACACAGGCCACTAGGAAAATTTTTCCACCGACTTATGACTCACCACAGTGTTGCAAATTCTTAATCTGGATATATATAAAATTAATCTGAAATATTGGCATCCCATTTTACTGTTCAAGGGGAGTATGCCAAGAACCTGGATAAGTAGTAGTCCAGATTAGATTAACCTTGAGGTAGTGGTAAATCATCTAATGAGACGAGCCTGGAGTCCTTGTTTTCTTACGTAAACAGCACCTGTCGGCTAGCTACTGTATTAGCAGATTTACCACTTCATGTAGGTTACTTTTAGCCAAGGTATATTCAAGATTCAAGATTCAAGATTAGTTTATTAGGTCTTATTATAGGTTTGAAGCCTATAAAGAGTAAACATTGTTGTGTTTTTTGTGTCCTGAAAAAGATTAAAAAATAAAAAAAAATAAAAAAAGGGGGGGGGGGGGGGGAAAAAAGTGCAAAGAAAGTGCCTTGTTGTCTTCAGCATGAATTCAGTAATCTAACTGCTTGGTGGAAGAAACTACTTTGGAGTCTGGTAATGTAAGACTTCAGGCTTCTGCACCGTTTCCTAGATGGTAATCTAGTAAACAGTTCATGGTTGGGGTGACTAGGATCAGCCAAGATTTTTTTTGCCTTCCTGATGCTCCTTCACATCACTTAACCATGTCCTTTGAAATACTATTCAGGCCTTCCAGACGGCTCAGGAGCGGCGGAACGAGGAGCGGGCCGCCAAGGAGAGGCAACGGCGGCTAGACGACATCCTGAGGGCCAAGAGGGAGCAGGAGGCCGCCGCTAAACTGGAGACCAAGAACGACCAGGAGATGGTGGACGACATCTTTGGATTCCTGCCCGGTTTGGGTGGCGGAGGAGGCATGGAGGGACAGGCACCGGAAACATTCGCTGTAAGAGAGCCTGTGTGTGTGTGTGTGTGTGTGTGTGTGTGTGTGTGTGTGTGTGTGTGTGTGTGTGTGTGTGTGTGTGTGTGTGTGTGTGTGTGTGTGTGTGTGTGTGGGTGTGTGTGGGTGTGGGTGTGGGTGTGTGTGTGGGGGTGGGTGTGGGTTGGGTGATAACAAAAGGGACAGCAATAATATCAGAGACATTCAGGAATATCAGATAAGGTGTGTAGAGGACCCCCTCCCTGCTTCCTTGAGCACCATGAAAAAGTAGAGTCAGGAGGCATCAGCAGTTAGGGAATTCTCATCCTGACAGAACAGGAAGAGATATATACGGGGCTAAAACGCACCTGTTACAATGGAGTTTTTATTATTATCCATATGTTGCATGTCCGCCTAAACAGGAGAAAGAAAATCCACATTTAAAAATGTCCGGCTAAGTGGAAACAGCACCTTAGTTAATTGAATTGAGAGATGAGAGGTGAGCGGAAAGTGGTGAGCTTCTTGACTACCATGGCCTGGCCAGAAGTAATGTCAAGTAACATGATTGCAGACTAATGCTTCTCAACCTTTTGTCTTATGTTTACCGCTCAAGCATTTTTGTCATACCAGGAGTACACCATTTGCTCTAATGTGTATCTCTTTCTCCATCTCAGTGTGACTATTCTATTCTTGGTTATTATTACATTTTTCCCCACTTATCCATCTGCTGTGTGCTTGCATACCCTTAGTGGTTCACATACCCTTAATTGGGAAACACATGTGCAGACCTTACGGCGTAGCGCCATAATGCACGCCGTACAACCTGTGCCACACTAATTTGAAAAGTTAACTACCATAGTACTACAATACCATGACATAACACATAGCAAATTTATAACGTCATGTCTTGGGTGAGCGGTTAGAGCGTCAGAGTTGTAGCCCAAAGGTTGCCGGTTTGACTCCTGACCCGCCAGGTTGGTGGGGGGAGTAGTTAACCAGTGCTCTACCCCATCCTCCTCCATGACTGAGGTACCCTGAGCATGATTGCGTCCCGCCTCCCTGCTCCCTTGCCATTGAGGGCTGCCCCCTTGCACGGGTGAGGCATATATGCAATTTCGTTGTGTGCAGTGTGCAATGTTCACTTGAGTGCTGTGTCACAATGACAATGGGAGTTGGAGTTTCCCAATGGGGCTTAATGGGTTAATGACGGTGGTAATATCCTCTACCTATATGCTTCCAGGACCTGGAGGGTGGGCGTATGGTGATGGAGGAGATTGACCTTGATGACATGCCACTAGCAGACGACATCCCAGAGGAGGACTATGACGACGACCTTGACGAGTACTCCTTCAACAAGTTTGCATCCATCAACTTCCAAGGAGCTGCCACGGCAACGCACATCCGCCAGAGACTGAGGCAACCACTGCTGTACCATGAGGATGAAGGGGATGTGTTGGTACGGACACAAAACACGCACGCACGCATGCACGCACCCGCCCGCCCGCACGCACGCACACTCACACACACACACTCTCTTTCTCTCTCTCTCTCTCTCTCTCTCTCTCTCTCTCTCTCTCTCTCTCTCTCTCTCTCTCTCGCTCTCTCTCTCTCTCTCACACACACACACACTCTCTCTCTCTTTTTGTGCTCCTCACCTATTTATCTCTCTCCCCCTCCTCCACTAGGCTGCTAAGACGTGTGGTGATTGCTCCTGAGGTTCATGAGGGATCTCTCTCTCCTCTAGTCTCTCCTTACATCCTCTTCTCTCTCTCCTCTGGTCTCTCTGATCTCTGGTCTCCTCTCCTGCTCCCTCACCTCCTCTTATCTCTCTCCCCCCTCTTCCACTAGGCTGCTAAGACGGTGTAGTGGTCGATATTTGGGTTCATGGGGGATTGCTCTCCTCCCTCGTGGCTCATTCCTCCTCTTATCTCACCTCCTCTTCTCTCTCTCCCCCCTCTTCCACTAGGCTGCTAAGACGGTGTGGTGGTTGATCCTGAGGTTCATGAGGGATCTCTCTCCTCCCTCATGCCCCTCTCCTCCTCTCCACCTCCTCTTCTCTTCCCCCTGTCACCTCTTCTTATCTCTTCAACTCCTCCACTAGGCTGCTAAGACATGTGGTGATTGTTCCTGGCGTTCGTGGGGGATCTCTCTCTCCTCTAGTCTCTCCTCTTAATCCTCTTCTCTCTCTCCTCTGGTCTCTCTGCTCTCTGGACTCCTTTTCTGCTCCCTCACCTCCTCTTCTCTCTCTCCCCCTCTTCCACTAGGCTGCTGGTGACAGTGTGGTGATCGATCTTTAGGTTCATGGGGGATCTCTCTCCTCCCTCATGCCCCTCTCCTCCTCTCCACCTCCTCTTCTCTTCCCCCTCTCACCTCTTCTTATCTCTTCAACTCCTCCACTAGGCGGGTAAGATGTGTGGTGATTGCTCCTGAGGTTCGTAGGGGATCTCTCTCTCCTCTAGTCTCTCCTCACATCCTCTTCTCTCTCTCCTCTCTGGTCTCCTCTTCTGCTCCCTCACCTTCTCTTCTCTCTCTCCTACCTCTTCCACTAGGCTGCTAAGACGGTGTGGTGGTCGATCTTTAGGTTCATGGGGGATCTCTTTCCTCCCTCGAACCTATCTCCTCCTCTTAAATATTGTTGGGGGTTTTCAACTTTATTAGGACAGGATAGTGAAGAATAGGACAGGAAATGAGTGGGAGAGAGCTGGGTAGGGGTCGGCAAACGAACCAGGTCAGTCGCATGGCAGGCGAGTGCCCTACCGGATGGCCACGGCATGGCCTTGCCTCTCTCCTCCTCTGATCTCACCTCCTCTCCTCTCTTCTCCCCTTC
>NC_085862.1:54950081-54987581 GCF_034702125.1 Engraulis encrasicolus | reverse complement strand
CGAAGTCCCGAGTAGGTTTGACAATAACTGTTTTCGTGCATCATTTGAAAATATTTGTATTCGCATATCGTAATTCATTGAAAATGCACAGCAAAGTGCTTCAGCAGTTTGGCAAGAGCAATTAGCATAGAGTCGCATAGGATAGCCTAGCATTACCTCATAGCATGACCTGTCCCTTGTTTGTCTATGTCCGGAATAGAGAGAAACACCATTTCAATGTCCTTGTAGGACCTCATCGTTTGAAAATATTTGTATTTGCATATAGTAATTCATTGAAAATGCACAGCAAAGTGCTTCAGCAGTTTGGCAAGAGCAATTAGGATAGAGTCGCATAGGATAGCCTAGCATTACCTTATAGCATGGCCTGTCCCTTGTTTGTCTATGTCCGGGATAGAGAGAAACACCATTTCAATGTCCTTGTAGGACCTGTACATGCGAAGAAACTGACAATAAAGCTGCCTTCACTTGACATGACTTGACTTCATAGTCTCGTAGCATAGTCTAGCTTTACCTCATGCCGTTTATAAAAAGGATAGCCTGTAGCATCCCCTCATGGCATCTGTGTGAGGTGACCTGCAATGCTGGCTTGAGTTTAGATATGAATATGGTGGATGTTCCTATTAAGAATAGGGGCGTTCATGTCCCTGCACGCAAAAGTCAAAAGCATGTGACGCCTGTACTCACTCTGCATATCCCAAATGTGATATCTGTGTCCAGGTGTGGTCGCTAGGCAACGGGCGCGACCATGTGATGGACGCCATCTCCCAGTGCGAACAGGAGGTGAAGCGCAAGGGCGGGCAGGAGCAGCACGCCCCCTGGAGGCTATACTTCAGGAAGGAGATCTTCTCCCCCTGGCACGATGTCACCTACGACGCCATCAGCACCGACCTCATCTACCGACAGGTCATGCGCGGACTCAAACACGGAGAATACCGCTGTGATAAGGTGAGGAATACACTTCAGTAGACAGTAGGGGGTGAATTCAGGTAAATTGGGCCACTTTTTTTCCATTCACTTAAATGCAAAAAATGTCCCAATTTACCTGAACTCACCCCTATATTACCAAAGACGTCATACTGACAGGTCATGCGCGAACTCAAACATGGATGATTAATACCGCTGCGATAAGGTGAGGACATACCAAAGTCATATACTTAAAGGTCTATGTCTATTATAAATGCTGCTCACTCTCTCAACTTAATACCCAACCCCCATTTGAAGGAAATTGTTATGTCATAGTATTAGAACAAAGGTCCAATATTATTACCTTCCCGAGTGAGATAAGAGGATACATAATGTTCTCTAATCTCTGTTCAATTACCCAGACACAGTATTGTGCCAGTCTGACATCCCACATAGTTTATTGAAAGCACGTTACACCAGTTAGTGTAGATTACAAACACCTGTTCAAATGGGTAGTACAAGGATGACCGCCTTACTGACCTGTGAGTGCAGAAGTCATGATTATTATTCCTAGAATTAACTATCCTTGTATGTAAGAGGATGACATCGTCCATCCATGAGAAAACTACTTAGTGGAGGGTGGCTGATCACGGCATATTACCCTAGTTCTAGACACTGGCAAAGCTGAAACCGAAACATTTGTCTGTTTTGGAAAAATCATTGAAACTGACCATGGCCGTAACTACCATTGAAGAAACAAAGGTCATGTCCTCTGTTTTTTTTCAGTAATGTAAAATTTATCTATGATGAAAATATATGATCAACAATGATAAATTCAGTCTGTATATACGCCACCCCCATTTATCCTCAAGGCAGTGATTAATGAAAACAAAGTTAAGAGTTTGACTGAAGTCTTTGAAGCGTTGTAAATGTACAGCATGCAGTATGTCACAGTATTTGACCTCTGTATTTGAAAATGGCTGGTTTCGGCCCTGAAACTGACACAGATTTCTTGTCCCAATGATATGTGTCTATTCCACGGAATTCTGTGAGATCAGGCTCTGTATTTTTATTAGAGATGCACCGGATCCAAGATCCGGTTCTGGATCCGGCAGGATAATAGGGTTTTTCACAGGATCCGGATCCGGTTCCAGGATCCAGGATCCGGTAGCCGAGGCTTTTCAGTCAAAATAGTTTGAGCCAATGTGATAAAAAGGGCCCACATGTGTGAGTAGGCTATGTGTTTCAACCCTTTCGTAGGATCCGGTATCCGGTTCCGGATCCGGCAGGATCTTAAGCAGTGGATCCGGTATCCGGCAGGATCCTAAAAATCAGGATCCGGTGCATCTCTAATTTTTATACTGTTGATATGACTATAATAAACTTGATCATGAACGTATTTAATAACACCGATGCCTTTCTGGCCCTGGCAGGAGGAGGACCTGGTGCAGCTGGCTGCAAAGCATTTCTTCGTGCAGTATGGGAAGAGCAGCAGCATGGAAGAGGCCCGCTCGGTCGTGCAGGAGTGCATCACCTCAGCACAGTTGGAGGCCAAGACGGAGGAGAAATGGGTGCAGATGATACACGCCGCACATGTGGAGGTGAGACAATATGCACCATATTTATAGCTGTAGTTATAGGTTTTGTGTATGTTGTCTATGAGGAGAATGCATATAATACAAAAACTAAGATTGCAAAAACATGGCTTCACTGACAGGTCAGGGTTAGGAATTGTTTTCGTTTGGGCATAGTTTTAACTTTTTTCTTGGTTAGTTTGAAGATTCACAAGATTCACAGAAACACAGAAGCACAACCACATTAAGTACAACGTAAGAAATGGTCCTTGACTCGCATTGTGTTGATGTAATTTCATGAGACCAGACTGTGTACACATTTCATGAACCAGTTGACTTTACAAAAGCTGAGTGGAAATGCAACTTCTGATCAAACTCATAGTTATTAATGATACTGTTCTACGATACGATGCGACTTTGTCAGTTTTCACTGAAATTTAGCATCCCTGAGCGTAACTCTTTTAAGACAGGACGTGCTGCACATAGCATCAACAAGAATATTGCACATTGTACCATGCATGTGGACCATAAAGCACCATCAGACTTTTATTTACGATACAATACATATATTTACGTGTAATGCCACATCATGCCACAAGGAGACACTGAAGAAGGCAACAGCCGAAACGTTTGTCTACACTTCTGCTGCTATGTAAATACAAAAAAAAAAGAAGAAATGAAGAACCCGAGTGCGATCTACTTTTTCACCTTCCTAATGCCACATTCCTGAAACAACTCCTTCGTACGCGGACATTACCTTTGTCACACAGACACTTCCCGTACAAGTGCTGTTAATGCAGATCACCATGGAGCTCTTATCTATTCGTCTCCCAGCGTTGATTTTGGAACGTGCTGAAAGTTTATTGTTAATGTCTGTATTGAAGTAGATCATTAACTATTAACACGCTCCCCATGCGTGTGTCACATCATAGCATCACATCTCTGTGTGTAATAGTACTCAGAGGTTACATTAAGCAATTTGAGGTGTAAAGAATGCACAGTGACATACATTGAAACCCTAGCCCTTACCGCGCGGTCACACCGCCGGCATTGAGAGAGCTAGAACGCTGCTGACTCCTGCCTGGAAAGCACGTGGTCAGGGGCGTTGAACGCAGCAAAAGATTCAACCTGAAGCGTTCGACCAGGAATCTCGACCACCCGAAGCTCGACCAACCGAAACTCGTGTTTAGAAAAATGTGAACATTCCATTGGCTGACGCCTGCTGCAGCCGAGCTCATTACATATTCTTAGATGAAGTTCAACTTTTGACGCCCTCTGCTTTTGACGCTTTTGACTCTAGACACGCTTTGCGGCTTTCAGCGCTTCTGCCGCCTGCTCTACCATACATTTCAATTACTTCCGCATCTTTCCGCGCGTTCAACGCCGGCGGTGTGATTGCGGCATTAGTCCTTAGCCTTAACTCCCTTAGTGGCACCATCAATGGCACCAAAGGTAGTCATGGCAGCCGTGGCCTAGTGGTTCACGAGATGGTCTTCAGATCAGAGGATTGCAGGTTCGAATCCCACGCTTCCACTCCCCATCTCACTCCATGGCTGAGTTGCCCTTGAGCAAGTCACCTAACCCCACAATGCTCCAATATCATAGACTTAAAATAACTGTAAGTTGCTTTGGATAAATGCGTCAGCTAAGTGTAATGTAATGTAATGTAATGCAACCAAAGAACTGTTCTTTGACTGCCACAGGGTCCGTATATCAGTTCGACTAAGCGAGCCCCCCAGGTGAAAGGAGAGGTGGTGGACTATGCCAGGCAGAAGTGGCCCCTGCTCTTCTCCAAGTTCTTCGAGGTCGCCAGGAAATCAGGTACTGTTAACATCTTAAGCATTAGAGAGTTACAGACATAAAAATTATTAAATATTGCTTGATTGAAGTCAATATTTACATTATTGCTTCGCTTTGTAAAAGCAGTCCATTTGCAGAGGGCTTATTCTATCCTATTCTATTCTATTGTATTCTATTTTATATTATTCTATCCTATTCTATTCTATTGTATTCTATTTTATATTATTTTATTTTATTTTATTTTAATTTTATTGTATTCTATTGTATTCTATTGTATTCTATTGTATTCTATTCTATTCTATTTTATTCTATTCTATTCTGTTCTATTCTATCATCAGGCCCAGCACTGCCCAAGAGCAAGTTCATCTTGGCCATCAATTGGACGGGTATCACCTTCCTGGATGAGAGAGAGAAGAAACTTCTGCAGCTCACCTACCCAGAGGTCACCGGGGTTAACACCATGAGGTCAGATTCTTACTGCCTTCATTATTTCCTCTCCTCCCTTATCCTTTCCAGCTTTCCTCTCTTCCTCTTCCTACTATCTCTGTCTCTCCTTCTCGCTCCTCTCCTCTCCTCTCCTCTCCTCTCCTCTCCTCTCCTCTGTATCTCTCCCTGTTTCTACCTTTTTCTTCTACTCACCTTCTCATTACCTCACTTCTTCTCCACAGCCTCTCATCTCATCTACTCTGTTCTACTGAACTCCTCACTCCACACACTTTCCAATTCGTATTCTTATAGAATAAGTATTGCTGAATTTAGAATATCCATTTTCTTATTTCACTATGTTTAACATACCCTTGCACCCCCCCCCGTCCCCCGCTGCCTCTCTCTGCCCTCCCCTTTCTCTATCCTCTCCAGGGAGGGTAAAGCGTTCAGCAGCTCCGTGTGTCTCCTGACGCTGAGAGGTGACTTCATGCTTAACACCATCAATGCTGCAGATATTGGTGATCTGGTCACCAATTTCCTGGCTGGCCTGAGGGAGCGATCAGAGTACGCAGTCACCCTACAGGAGGTCGGCAAACAGGGTGAGATATGGCATGACCCCTCTTTTGTGGATCTTCTCTTCTCTTCTCTTCTCTTCTCTTCTCTTCTCTTCTCTTCTCTTCTCTTCTCTTCTCTTCTCTTCTCTTCTCTTCTCTTCTCTTCTCTCTGGCTCTTCTCCTGTCACATAACAAGACGAGAAATAGGATGAGAGATGGTAGGACCACTCCTCTCTTTTCTTTTCTTTTCTTTTCTTTTCTTTTCTTTTCTTTTCTTTTCTTTTCTTTTCTTCTCTTTTCTTTTCTTTTTTCTTTTCTTTTCTTTTCTTTTCTTTTCTTTTCTTTTCTTTTCTTTTCTTCTCTTTTCTTTTCTTTTCCGGAGTTTTCACACCTGGTCCCCTTCAGCCATTTAAGTGAACTCAGACCTGTGACTCAGTATTTTCTGTGCATATGTGAACACTCCAAAGTGTACCCCTTGGAAGTGAACTGTACTGAGACCTTCATTGACGTGGACTCAGTACGGTTCTCTTATGAGTCCTGACAAGTGCTTGTGCTTGTGACTTGGTGTAAACACTTCAGGAGAGTTCTAGAGAAACTGGTGTGATCAAAAAGAGGACTGACACACCATAAAAGCCTGACAAGTCCAGAAAGATTAGCTGGTTCTTTTTCTAATACACTCACAATATGAACAAAAACAGAACTGAGTCCTTTTGCTGTCGGTTCACTTTTTGGTCCACTTAAAGAGGACTGAGTTCGGTTCACTCAATGGGGACTAGGTGTGAAAATGCCCTTCCTCTCTGCTCTGCTCAGCTCTCCTCTCCTCTACTGTCGAATCTTGTCATCCTCGCCTCATTATCGCCTCGCCTCGCCTCTTATTATATGGTTGTCTATTGTCTGGAATGTGCTGTGTGGATGGCCAGGTGGCATTCAATTTCCACTGTGGGGATTAATAAAGTCTCTCTCATCATCTCATCATCTCATAATCTGTTCCTCTTATCTCCATCTCCTCTGTTGCATGCCTTTGGTTTGCTTTGATTTGTATTGACCATCGATGATCTGAAGCCTGACCTGCTGATTGATTTCTCATGTAGAGGACAGTACGTACCTGAGCTTCAAGAGGGGAGAGCTGCTCCTGCTGATCAAAGACCAGGATCACCAGCCTGATCGTGGTTGGCTGAAGTGCAAGAATGAGCGGACGGGACAGATTGGTGCCGTGCCCACCGACGCCGTGTTGATACTGCCCACCCTCACCAAACCCAGCAAGGAAGTCCTCGTAAGTGTGCCGTTACCATAGAGACAGGATTATCGTTATTGTAAGGCAGGGTGTTGCATTTGTGCTGCAGCAAGCGTATCCAGGCCCTAACCTAAGTGTGTTTTAGAAACATTACTGCAGTGTTCCATGAAAATTGTCATTGTGACCCATCTCTGTACTCTGCAATAAATACTCTTTTATAAAGGATGGGTACATGCATAAAGCTGGCCTTATTTGCTTTGCTCCTATTTGCTGTAATTGCTCCTACCTAGAAAATTGTGTTTAACGATGCAGTGTTATCATTTCACCTCGTTTGCTCTCAGTAATGCAAAGTGGTTTCATAGGTGTGTGTACTGTACTACACAACTCCTCTTTGGTGTATTTTTCAGACCTGTTTATTCTAATGCCATGGTAATGGAGATGTTCACTGGAAACCCTTTCTAGGTGTAGAGTACACGTAGTATAGTAGGTCTTACCTACGGTATGTGTACATATAGTAGGATGACCTTTGACCTTTGTGTTGTGTCATAGGGCCTGATGACCTTGTCCCCTCAAGAGAGGAAGGAAGTGATGAACGCCACCCTGAGGGGCACCAGCAACGAGAGGCTGGCACCCGTCTCCCTGAAGGAGTACTCCTTCCAGTACTTCAGGTGAGAAGCTAAAACAGTGCTCATACAGTATCAGCACTAATGTGGACTCTACACCAACCCGACAGTTGGTTATTGTCGTGCGTTGGGTACAGTTGGGACAGAGTTGGCTTGGTGTGTGTCTGTGCGTCTGACGAAGTTGGAGAACGTTGGTGGTCGTGGGTCTCCGTCGGTAGACTTTCAGCATGTTAAGTTGTGTTGAGGCCTGCGTCGGTGGTCGGGCTCCATGCCGGACTCTGATTGGTTTGTGCTAACTGAGCAAGAGGTGCAGGGCACTACGCTAGTAACGAACTCACAAATGTGAGTTTCATTACAACATTACACTGTGTTTGTTAACACAATGCCCAGCGTGCCTTTTTCCACTTTAGCGAACTATGGCAGTGCGAGAAATGAAGTCTACAGTGAAGTAATGAAACTGTGAAAGTCGTAGAGTTTTGTGAACAAAAGACAGAGATAGAATGTGGTCTTTATGGATAAATTATGAACAAGAGGGGGACTTTGCCTATGGGCATCGTAGGCTATATAGCCTATTTAAGAGTCATTAATGCATCTACTATCAAGACCTACTCGTGAAAAGTAGAGAGTTTACTTCACGAAAACATGAAAACATTTGGCAACAGGGCCAGCCTAACCGCGAGCTCTCAAACACGGAAGTTACTATAACAAAATCCCTCCGGTGCTAGACCCGGGGGAGTGTCCACGGCGGGTAAAGTCGGCACGGTGTGTTCGTGGAGCAAACTGTGTCAGATCAAGGCCGAGAGGAGCAGACAGAGAACTGACTAGACGTAGTTGGGAAGTCTTGTCGGATCGGCTAGATGTGCAAGCGGCTTAAGAGCGAAAGTAGTACACCAACTGTACCAACACTGAGAGAATGGTATCTGTCTCCCTCAAGGAGTACTCCTTTCAGTATTTCAGGTGCATTGCTGGTCTTAGTTAGTACATCTAATGATGAGATTCTAATCATATAACACAGGTAAGGCAAACCCAGTGGTATTCAGTGGGTCATAAATAACAGGGATAACAAGCAATTGATGTATCTATCTTAGCACAGTGATACAAAACAAATGAATAAGTCCACCCTCTGTGAATGTCTAGCTGTGTCTGAGTGTGTCCATGTTTCTGCCTGTCCCTTCGTGTGCCTTGTGTGTGTGTGTGTGTGTGTGTGTGTGTGTGTGTGTGTGTGTGTGTGTGTGTGTGTGTGTGTGTGTGTGTGTGTGTGTGTGTGTGTGTGTGTGTGTGTGTGTGTGTGTGTGTGTGTGTGTCTCATCCGTTTGTCCATCAGTGTGTGTGTGTCTGGGAGTGTGAGTGTGTCTGCTCATTCGACTGTCTCTATCTGTATCTGTACCTGTCTATCTCTGTATCTGTCCGTGCATGTGTGTCTCTCTGTTTGATCAACTGTGCATTTGTCCATCTGTGTACTCGCCAGGCAACCAACTAAGGATGTGAACAAGCAGGTGATGTCGAAGGGCTCTGCCCCTGATAGGCTGTGGGTGCACTCGAGAGAGCCAATCAGACAAGCCCTCCTCAAGAAGCTCTTGGAGATGCCACAGCTCAGCCATGTGGCCTGCAAGGCATTCACTGATATCCTTCACTTATGGACAGACTCAGATTACATTATATATTATATATTATATATTATATATTATATATTATATATTATATATTATATATTATATATTATATATTATATTGAGTCACTGTATGAGTATCATCCAGCTATTCTCTGAATCTGTGGTGATATTACTCCTACTTCGAAGCTTGCATGTTATCATTGAAACAAATGCGTTGTTATGATATGTGCATGTACAGTACATGGCACTGTACAGTAGTTATGATAAACAAGGGAGTAAGTGTAGTATACAGACATAGACATGTAGACACATACATATGCATCAACACGCATGTACAGACGCAGGCACGCACACACACACACACACACACACACACACTACGCATGCATGCATGCATGCAGACCACGCGTGCACACACACACACACGCACACACACACACACACACACACACACACACACACACACACACACACACACACACACACACACACACACACACACACACACACACACACACACACACACACACACACAATAAACACAGGCACAGCAGACCTCCCTGGGTGCACATGTGTGCTTCCCTAATATATCTCCCATCTGTCTCATTACATATGAGAACTCACTTGTGCTGTATTCCGTATTGTTTATCTAGCTGTGTGTATTCTATGGAGGAATCAACCTTTCCCACACACTGAAGAGTAGGCCAGCTATGCTAAATATCTGTCCCCCGATTGCATTCATTCTTCCTCTTATGATAATAATAATGATGGTCACAATGATGATGATGATGATGATGATGATGGTAATGATTGCTGTTGCTGTTGTTGTTGTTGTTTTTGTTGTTGTTGTCATGTCTTTGATGGCATATATATCCATCCTGTAGTGTAGCACATGGGTGACTACCTACACATGTTTTGATCGTTTACTGATTATTACATTGACTTAGATCAAGTTTAAGTATATTGGCAACTACTTGACACAGCAGCAACATTTTTGTTGTCATTGTTGCTGCTGTTGTTGTTGTTGTCATTGTTGCTGCTGCTGCTGTTGTTGTTGTTGTTGTTGTTGTTGTTGTCGTCGTCGTCGTGGTTATCTCCTTGACTCCATGCACCCATATTAAAGTACATGGGCGACTACCCGACGCGGCAGCAGCAGAGTCCTCTGGAGCTGACCGACATCATCTTTGGCGGCGCCACCAAACACGAGGAGCTGAGAGATGAGATCTACTGCCAGATCATGAAGCAGATGACCAGCAACAACAACAGGTACGCAGTCGGCAGAGTTGTAGAAAGTAGAAGCAGAAGTACTCTTACAGATGTAATTACAACACTAGTAGTATGAAATTACAAAGTTGAAACCATGTGATATCATAGCACTAGTGTTGTAATTACATCTTTAAGACACTTCTACTTTATACTACTCTGGCAGTCGCAAACAACATTGGGGTGATCCAAGAACATGGTGAAGTGATAAACCTGGCCAGAGCTGCTGCTAAGGTTTTAGAGGCCCTAAGCATAACTGGTCAGGAGGCCCCCCTCATAATTAAATAATAATTATAATCATACCTTTTTTAGTCAATCTCAATTTAGGAGGCCCCCATTTTGGGGGCAAAGTGGTTGAGGCCCTAAGCACCCTACTTACTCTGCATATGCCTGAACCTGGCTATGAAAATCTACTATTCCACATGTGTCATGTGTCTGCATACGCCACAATTGTATGATTAACCACTACCAAGGTTGACTTTAATTGGTTTTATACTGAGCCAGGCTCTAGTAATAACTGTCAGGTATGCAATCACAGCAACAGGTACAATCACATGATAACAGTTGTTGACCAATGCAAGCATCAGTAACCCCCCCACCCCCCGCCCACCCATATTTTCAGCATCAAACAACAGTGTTATAGTAGGACTGTAGTCTCTTTGTGCAAATGGGCCAGCCGTTTACTCCTTGCTGATTCATCTGCACTGCTTAACAACATTGCTATGACCCTACAGAGAGCCTCAAATAACAGATTAAGACTTGGTTATTACAAGTTTAGTGAGAGTAAGGTTATTCCATTGGCTGTGCTCAAAGGGGTTAAAATGTTATGTTTGTGTAATGCCTTGTGAGTGTAAGAGGAGGCATTTAGTGTAACCGCTTGTTCTCGTTCAAATGAATGGAGTTCATTTTTCTTAACTCCAAAAAGGGCAGTTAACATCCGTAGTAATGGCAGAGTTTGCGGATGTTTGTTGTCATGGATATTTGGCACACTGGGTCGTGTACATGTTCATACTATTGACTGTATGCAGTCATTGGACTACATTAGCCAAAATCCGAAAGTAACATTCCATTAGACTGGGTCAAAAGTGTCTGCACTGGACCTGGAACAATGGCCTACTGTGTGTGCGGACAGACCTTTCTGACCTGCTGTGTGTGTGTGTGTGTGTGTGTGTGTGTGTGTGTGTGTGTGTGTGTGTGTGTGTGTGTGTGTGTGTGTGTGTGCGTGCGTGTGTGTGTGCATGTGCGTGTCAGTGTGTGTGTGCGTGCGTGCATGTGTGTGTGTGCGTGTGCCTGATTTCTATTATTATCGCTGCAGATTACTAATCTGCTTTAACACCCATAGGTTACATGCTCACCTAAAGGGCCTTATTGTGCTGCCATAGCAAAGCTTAAAGCCCACGGTTAAATCGTAACATGCCGTCACATCAGACTAAAGCTCCATGGTTTAACAGAGCATGTGGTGAAATTCACAATGTGCCAAAATATGTATGGTGCACGCACATCCCAAAAAAGCAAATTACTTTGGGTGCACAAAATATATATAACGCAAGGGGGAAAAAGAGAAGGAATAGTCGCATAGCACAAAAAGCTCCCTTATTGTGATTTACTGTGAAAAAAGCACAACATTTCAACTTACAAGGTCTTCATCAGATGACACCTGTAGGTCGAAACGTTGTGCCATTTAACCTTTAATCACGCCAAGGGAGCTTTTTGTGGTGTGTGAATATTTCTTCTCTTTTCCCTTTAACTTCATAATGTGTACCATTCCACCAGTGGAACACTGTAATAGCCATTGACAAGACTGTCCTGCAGTACTGCAGCATTTGACAGAGCCTTTAGTATTACATTATGACTTCCTCATTGCTATTCTGGTGACAGTCCATTCATAGCAGGCACCTTGTCTTAACGGACTACAGGCCACAATGTGCCCGCTCACAGGAAGTGAAGTTTTTAGGTCAACCAGAGTTCCCCTGTCTCTTGCACCATGACATATGAGCAAGGAAGCAAGAATTTGCCAGCTCTTCAAAGCGGCCGATATACACTTGGGGTGACAAGATTGCTGTTCCATCTGAGCCTATTAATAAAGGCTCTAATTTTTTTTGGTTAAGTAAAATCGAATGAAAAAGCATTGAGCTGTGAAGAGCCTTTATTAAATGGTCATTTACAGTGGCAGTGCTCCAGAGTTGAGCTATGTTTCAGTGGGTTGTGAAAATAATGATTTCCAGGCTGCAGACACCTTCGCCCCTACCCACAGGGGCGCAACTACAGTATACACTCGCCTCCAAAAGTTTTGTCGCCTATCCATCTGTTTGAATCAACAGCTAATAACCTGACTTTCAATTAATCACTTGGCTTCAGAAGTCACTCATATGAAAGCTACAACCCTCTCGAATGAAAATGTATGTACAAAAATAAATGTCATGCACCAACGAAAGATTGACCCTTTATTGAACACAGACAGGGCAGATTTTCACAAGACAAAAGTTTTGTCGCCTATCTAACATAATGTGAAAATGAGCAGATAAGTAACTTCAAAACACTTCAAATACGCAGATTGGGTGTCATACTTAGTCACTGAATCACTCTCACCTCTCCAGAAAATCAACTTTGGCCTTAGGTGTATGTTTAGGGTCATTGTAATCATGGAAAGCAACACAATGAAAATCAATGGAGTTCAATGAGAGATGGTGACATATTCGCTATTCGTAGAGCAATACATGTTTAACTTCATGATTTAATCAATGATAAAAGCCCTCAAACACCTGCAGCATGCATGCAGCTCCTCATAAGAGCTGTATCTGTACCATGTTTCACTTTATGCACCATTTCTCTTTTTTCATATTCTTCATCTCCAACACCATATAGTTTTGATGCTATCAGTTCTAAAATGGTTGATCTTGGGATCTTGACTTCAGAGTATGAGTCCCATTAGCCTTCATTTTGTCAGAATTAGGCCTGACATACTCTTGGCTGGCTTTTTTGAGACAGGACAGTGGGAGAGACTTCTTTGGTGTTAAAGGTGAAGAATTTGGAAAAAATACATGGTGCCTAAAGTCAAACATGGGAGGGATACAGCTCTTATGCATGCAGCTGCATGCATGCTGCTGGTGTGTGAGGGCTTCTATCATTGATTACATCATGAAGTTAAAAATGTATTGCTCTACGAATAGCAAATATGTCACCATCTCTCATTGAACTCCATTGATTTTCATTGTGTTGCTTTCCATGATTACAATGACCCTAAACATGCACCTAAGGCCAAAGTTGATTTTCTGGAGAGGTGTGAGTGAATCAGTGATTAAGTATGACACCCGATCTGCGTATTTGAAGTGTTTTGAAGTAACTTATCTGCTCATTTTCACATTATGTTCGATAGGCGACAAAACTTTTGTCTTGTCAAAATCTGCCCTGTCTGTGTTCATTAAAGGGTCAATCTTTCTTTGGTGCATGAAATTTATTTTTGTGCATTCATTTTCATTCGAGAGGGTTGTAGCTTTCATATGAGTGACTTCTGAAGCCAAGTGATTAATTGAAAGTCATGTTATTAGCTGTTATTCCAAACAGATGGGTAGGCGACAACTCTTTTGGAGGCGAGTGTATGCAACATATGCGTTGCAGGGGGGCGCCAGAGAGGGGGGGGGCGCCAAAGAGAGGGCGTTGGAGGGCGCCAAATAATTATTAAGCGTTTTTTTGGGGAGGGGGCGGACCAAAATCGTTCTTCATACCCCCCCAGAAAAGAGTAGTTGCGCCCCTGCCTACCCACTCAACTACCACAGGAGTTACGCTCCCTCACTTTCCCACCACACTGGCAGCCTGCTCTGTGTTTCCCAAAAAAACATTTAACTAGTACTTAAGCGTATGTTAAGCATGGGCTTCCCCTAGCCAATATATCACATCGCTAAAAGTTTATACACACAATCATTTTATAGGCCTACATACAATATTTTTTTTCTTGCACATGCAAATAAAATGCTTGCACAAAGTGCATATTTGAGGTAAGATATAACTTTTAGTGATGATGTGAGACTTAGTTTTGGTCAATTGCCAAAGGGGCACCTCAAGATTTTTTGAGAAATGTGCACACCGCACAGTCTTGGCCAAACCTGCATATGACCATTCACTGAACACCACGTAGTATGGGTGCATCATTTTAGGGTCTCAATGCTCGTAGTAAGTATTTTACTGGTTATCAGGTTAGTGTTTTACCACTCATAGCATCAGTGCTATTTAAGGCATCATGCTGTCTGTCACTATCTGCACCAGAGCTGCTGCCTCATTTCCTGTCTCTAACTGCTAGTTGACCACAGTCTGAACATAGCTGATCTACATCTATTCATTTTGACCTTATAGTGTCTTGCTCTCTTTTTTCCGCCTCTGCTCACATCTGTCCTCCCTGTTCCCTTTCCTTTTGTCCATTTTTCACTCACTTTCTTTCACACTCGCTCCACCTTTGCCTCCACACATACTCCTTTTAGTCCTCCATTGTTGCTTTCTTTTTTTTGACATCTTGGATTCTCTGTCATTCATTTTGTGTTGTGTTGTGTTGCTCTGTCATTCATGTTGTGTTGCAGCAGACTATTCCTCCCATTAACCTCTCTCTCTCTCTCTCTCTCTCTCTCTCTCTCTCTCTCTCTCTCTCTCTCTCTCTCTCTCTCTCTCTCTGTAGGCACAGCATGGAACAGGGTTGGCAACTGCTGTGGCTGTGCTGTGGCCTCTTCCCCCCCAGTAACATCCTCTTCAAGCACGCCCAGCGCTTCCTGGAGTCCAGGCGCAAGGAGACCCTGGCCACAGAGTGCCTGCAGAGACTTCAGGCATCACTAAGGTGTGTGTGTGTGTGTGTGTGTGTGTGTGTGTGTGTGTGTGTGTGTGTGTGTGTGTGTGTGTGTGTGTGTGTGTGTGTGTGTGTGTGTGTGTGTGTGTGTGTGTGTGTGTGTGTGTGTGTGCGTGCGTGCGTGCGTGCAGAGCAGGAGTCCTCAGATGGGCTCACAATACCACTTACGACGAGAGAGGATGTA
This sequence comes from Engraulis encrasicolus, assembly GCF_034702125.1. NCBI lineage: Eukaryota > Metazoa > Chordata > Actinopteri > Clupeiformes > Engraulidae > Engraulis > Engraulis encrasicolus. The sequence continues at coordinate 54,972,576 of NC_085862.1, read as the reverse complement.
GAAAGAAAGAAAGAAGTCCGACAGGCGGACAAAGATGCGTCCACTTGTTGCTTATTGATGTAAATTAATGAATACAATTCAATGTAACGGGAAAAATGGCGGCAAAGATCGTATATTGGCCGATTTAAAGAATGCGTTTCAGACGGATGGACGGACGGACATATCCTCTTATAGAGATGCTAGGACCCATCTAAAAAAGAGAAAGAGAAAAGGAAAAGGGAAAAAGAACAGAATGAGGGGCGCTGTGGCCCAATGAGCTAAGACGCAATACCATAACCCCGGCGACCTGGGTTCATCCACGGCCTGAGGTCGTTTGCCGATCCTTCCCCATCTCTCTCTCCCCACTCCTTTCCTGCCTCTCTCTCTCACTGTCCCATCTCAAATAAAGGCGTAAAAGCCCAAAAAGGAAAAGAACGGAATGAATCAGTAAATCAATAAATATATGAATGATTGGCCATTGGAATTTTCTCCATTTCAAGTATTATTATGAGCATGAGTTTATAGGTATCATCACTCACAGACATGCCATGACCAGACATCATTCATCACAGATACATCCGCAGCCATGACTGTCTACTGTATGTACCATTGTGGAGCTGAAAATAAATGCAAAAGTAGCCATAAAGAACAGGATGGAATCCACATACTTTAAAACAATATATCATGGATACAATTCAGGATGGAAACTGCATATTTGAGTGTCGTATATCACGAACATAGTTCAGGATGTTGTCCAGCGTATGATTTATTATCGGTACGCTGTCTTCACTCGGAACAACGGAAGTGACTCTATAATATGTGCATTAATGTGGCCGGACTGGGAGTTTAAATAGACCCTCCCACGCACACACAGAAACACACAGAAACACACAGAAACACACAAAAACACACACACACACACACACACACACACACACACACACACACACACACACACACACACAGAAACACACACACACACACACACACACACACACACACGGAACATATCGAGCGGAACGCGGCAGGGCCAGAGACCTCTGCCCTGAGTCCAGCAACTGTGAGCAGTTGTTCACACACGCGCACACACACACACACACACACACACACACACACACACACACACACACACACACACACACACACACACACACACACACACACACACACGCACACACACACAGACCTCCTTGAGTGGCCCCTGGCCCGTGCTTTCTTCCCTCCTTCCTGGTGGCATTTCCTGCGTGTCATTCATTGACCTTTTGCTACACACACACACACACACACACACACACACACACACACACACACACACACACACACACACACACACACACACACACACACACACACACTTGCATGCCATGCCAGGAAACAGTCACTTTCTCTTGATTGATGGTGCACCACATGGTCAGCACGGCTATGGCTCCTTGCATCTGTCTGAAGTGCCGTGTGCACACTGAACCACGCCTGCCAGTCCATCAGCAATGCTTGTGGCAGATTTACAGTATTTTAAACAGCTCCAAGTTTGTTGTCACTGAAGTGAGAAAACATGTTATACATGTAATATATGATCTCACACATGTTATATATGTAATATATGACCTCTCATAGGGGTATAGGTCGATAACATTGACATAAGTGATGATGATGATGATAAGATGATAAATGTGTTTGTTTGTGCATGAGGTGCAACAGGTGTTAAGACAAGTACAGTATATGTTTCATTTATTTTTGATTTCATGTATGTGAGGCAGTGACTGTGAAGACCAGGACAGAGTTCCCCTGTGTTCAATTAAGTAGACTCTACTTCTGTAAATCTAAAGAAAAAAAAGAAATTCCCTCCCTCGTCAATTTTTTCTCTGTCTCTTTCTCTGTCTTTCTCTCTCTCTCTCCCTTACCTCCCTCTCTCTCCTCCTCTTCAGGGCGGAGCCTAGAAAGCTGCCTCCTCATCAGGTGGAGGTCGATGCCATCCAACAAAACAGCTGCCAGATCTTCCACAAGATACACTTCCCCAACGACGCATCAGAGGTAATCTACCAATCACATACAGAATGCTGAAACGCGTCACAGCTAATTAGCCAATCACATGCAGCATACACTATGTACTAGACCACTGTTTCCCAACCAGGGGTACGTGTACCACTAGGGGTACGCGAGCACACTGCAGGGGGTACTTGTAAAAATTTAATTTTAACAAATATATGGAGCTTAGTAGGGGTGGTACGGTTCACAAAAGTCACGATTCGGTCCATATCACGGTTTCAAGGTCACGGTTTTCGGTTTTGTACGGTTCCGTTTTTTTTTTTTTAAATAAATAAAATTCATTATGCACTGGAAATGTATAATATAAAAATTACAATGAAAATGTAAGCTTATCATGGGCATGTTGAATTTGACTTCATTTAACCTGTAACAAGGTGAAGTTACTGAAAGAGGAAAGATATCAATGATTTTAACATGCTTCCATTTATTTCACAAAAAGGGAGAACTAAGTCCTAACTTTTAAGTTGACAAATATTCAAATATTACTTACTATAACACATTTGATGTGTAAAAATAAAACAGCTACACTCCTGTAGGCAATGGGACCATTAGGTCAGTGCAGTATGACTATTTTGGTTAATGACACACTGAGAACGAATTGGACTTTTATTTTGATACCGCTTTCTGCGAGTTTTGCGCTTAGGATGAAAGTTGCTTCCTATCATGAAACTGCCGGCCGTGAGAGGCATAGAAGTGAAATCAGAAGTCAAATTCAATTTTAAGTGAACAAGTGATAGGGTTAGGTTATGTTAAAATGTGACAGTTAAGGTAACAAATAATTTAAAAAGATCGTTTTTTTTTAGAAATGTAGGCCTATGCACAAGAATGTCTCAAAAAACTCCTGTGAAGCTGAGCCTTTTAAAACAGTCAAGTTTTATTTTGGTTATAGTGTTAAACATCAATGTTAACTAGGCAACAGCACAAAGTCCCCTTCATTCCATCAGAGTTTAACTGGCCTCATATAATTAGGCCTAACAGTTAAGGACAGCACAGTGAATCTGATGGACATGTTCAGTTATCTCGCATTTTGCCGTCCGGGATCCCCATTCAATGCCACGTGGATATAGCCTACACTAGGCTACTGTAACGTAAGTCATAGTCTACTTTGTTCTGCTAATCTGTCATTTTTTGTAAATTCATGTTAATTTAATTTAAATTGGTCAGAATAAAGGCTGGGGGCAGTCACTTGCGCTAACGTCGAGAGAGAGCTGGGAGAGGGAGACGCTGCTGACCGACCTGCACTTGCGCAGGCTACTGTCTACTGTAGTCAGCTGGTGCATGCCGTTACATTATGCATTTCAGTTGGCTGATAGAAATCAGTCTTTCCACACTCAATTTCCTACGTAGTCTTTGTGTTCTATGCTTGTAAAAGTAGTAGGATTTTAATTGTGTCGTGCGCCGGAGGTCTCTCTCTCTTTTTTTTTTTTTGGAAACCGTGGACACCGTGCGGTTGCGCACCACCCCGTTCCGTGACATCCAGACCGTACGGTTTCGGTTTGCTACGCAAACCGTTCCATGCCTAGAGCTTAGTTACATTGGGATGGAGAAAGCGATATAGAACTTGACTTAGGGGGTACTCATGGCACAACGAAAAGGCTTGGGGGTACACAAGACAAAAAAGGTTGGGAAACACTGTACTAGACGATAAGATACACTTCCCCAACGACGCATCAGAGGGTAATCTTAAACATGTCAGAGCTAATGAGTCAATCACATACAGTATGCTTAGATGAATGACAGGTAATCTTTCTTTTAACAGTCTTTATTGATTTTCTTCAGAAAAAAAGACATTGTGACAGGTAATCGACCAATCACTAGTGGTGTGCATTGGCACTGCCCTCACGATTCGATTCCATTACGATTCGGGAGGTAGCGATTCTGTTCTATTCTATTCTATTCTATTCTATTCTATTCTATTCTATTCGATCCGATTCAATTCTACAGTGCATTGCAATGCGTACATTTCTACTGAAAGCAAAGCAAATGTTTCTTCAGTCATGATGAGGCAATACAAGTAGTCAGATACTGAGCAACAATTTATTGGCTGTTTTCAATGCTTTGAAGTGCTTTTATTTAATTTAACGTTCATCTGCGGAAGTAATTGAAACTTAAAAAAATGACCGCATCGATTCTGGAACTTGCCACATTGAATTGGATCGTCCATGCCCCGCATTGCATTGCATCGCCGAATTGATTGTTGTTGACACCACTACCAATCACATACACTTCCCCAACGACGCATCAATGGTAATCAGTCAATCAGATACAGTATTCATAGACGCTTCAGAGCTGATTAGCCATAACAATCACATACAGTATTCATAGATGCATCTGAAATATTCAGCCAATCACAAACACTTCGCAAACAACGCATCAGAGGTATTCAGCCAATCAGACACACTTCCTCACTGACATCTGTGTATTTTATTGTTGCCTTTTATTTTTTGTTTTTGTAAAGCACATTGAGCTGTATGAAATGCGCCATACAAATAAAATTGCCTGACCTCGCCTTGCCTTGTTTGAAGACGCCGAAAAAGGTGTGTTTGTGTGACTGTCTGTATAGAGTATGTGTTGTGATGTGATGTCTCTCTGTGGCCCACACAGGCCTTCGAGGTGGGCACCCACACCCGCATTAAGGAGCTCACCCTCAACATCGCCCTCAAGCTGCAGCTCATCTCATCTGAGGGATTCAACATCTTTGTCAAAACCCCTGACAAGGTGCGCCTCCATATTTACACCCCCACAAGTCTGAAACTCCCTAATCTGCAGCAGTACCCTAATTCTATATACAATCCACACCATGTGCTGCCAAATACTGTATACAATCTGCACATCATTTTGCATGCGCTAGGCTAAAAGACAGTTTTTATCCAAAAGCAATCTACACACTTAATTTTGCACAGCAGACTTTTTAAAATCGGAATTATTTTTACAGTATATATATAGGTTTCTTCTTAGCATCTGCACTTTACCAATTCCGTTGTACCTGTACAATGACAATAAAGTTTCATTCATTCATTCATTCATTCATGCGCTATACAATCTACATTTCATGTGGATGTTTCCTGTTGATTTTCTGTGGGTTTCTCAATAGAGGATAATGTAACAGAGACCAACTATGTGAAAAAATATCTATGAAAATATCAGTATGTATTTGACAATGGCAGAAAATGTATGTAACAGACCATATACTCTGTGTGTTTTTATCCATAGGTGCTCAGTTTGAATGAGACAGACTACTTCTTTGACAGCCTGAGACAGATCACAGATTATTCCAAGAGGGCAAAGACTGTTCGGGAAGGTGAGAAATTAAAGAGGTCTGCTGATCAGCTCTCCACCATCTGTCCAGTTCAAGACGAATTTCCATCGGGATCAGCAAAAGAATCTTCATCTTGATCTTGTTCTTATTCATTTGTCATAATTTTGACTCCAAGTTGGGACAAAGGTTGCCTTCACCTTCCCACACACCCTCTTTTTTTCTATTGGAAATATTCATCTTGTACACTGTAAAACATGAATACGTTTGTACGTTAACTCAACTTGAGAAAGCCTCGATTGATCAACTTACCGTGTTACGTTTAACTGGCTTGCAATGTTTTGCAGTGTATGAGTTCATGTTGTGCATCACTGAAGACAAACAATGTGACTGAACTTAACTCAACATCGACTTAATGTGTGATGGCCTACTTCATTGATGTGTTGTGTGATTGACTTATAGGGGAGGCGGTGAATGTGCAGTACAGTGTGTTCTTCATGAGGAAGCTCTGGTTCAACGTGGTCCCCGGCAGAGACCGCGAGGCTGACATCATCTTCCACTACCCTCAGGTACCATTTCCTGGTCCTACCTTACCAGTGCAGGAGGGGAAATGAAGGAAGAATGAATGAATGAATGAATGAATGAATGAATGAATGAATGAATGAACGAACGAACGAACGAACGAACGAACGAACGAACGAACGAACGAACGAACGAACGAACGAACGAACGAACGAACGAACGAACGAACGAACGAACGAACGAACGAACGAATGAATGAATGAATACTCTGCAACCAGGTGGAATTTGTTTCCATGGTACAGGTTCCAACATAAAACATTACATACATTACTTACATTACCACAGTAGGAGGGGAAATAGGAACTCCTCAAGTGTCTTCGTGGCTACCACCATAGCAGGCCAGAGCATGATGGGAGATGTAGTGTTTTGTGCTCCTTACCTGTGTTTGTCTCTCCATAGGAACTCCCCAAGTACCTGCGTGGCTACCACTTGAGCTCCAGGGAGGAGATGGTGCATCTGGCTGGGCTGCTGTTTCGGGTGAAGGTCTCGGAGGGAGGGCAGTCGGCCATGATCACCAAGATGCTGAAGGAGCTGGTGCCCAACGACATGATCAAGGCCATGTCCGCCAACGAGTGGACCAAGGTCAGGACTCAGAGGAGATGACTTGATTATTTATGACTGATTATTTATGTTTTTGTGGTGTACATTCAACTACTGTATGTACATTTGTGTGTGTGTGTGTGTGTGTGTGGGTGTGTGTACGTACGTACGTACATTTGTGTGTGTGTGTGTGTGTGTGTGTGTGTGTGTGTGTGTGTGTGTGTGTGTGTGTGTGTGTGTGTGTGTGTGTGTGTGTGTGTGTGTGTGTGTGTGTTCATAATTGTCTTTCTTTTTTCCATGTGTTTCATTAATACTTTGTATTGCACCTATCTTTGGAATTAAAAAAGAAAAAAGAAACATCTAAGTCTTAGTTTAAGTCTAAGTTAAGCCCCTGTTGCAAATTTGCTGTTATCAGAATGGTAATGTAACATGGAGGGAAATGTTAACTCCTTAGCGCAGCACTATGGCTCTCTGTAATGTCATAGTTATGTTAGTAATGTTGTTATGATGTAGTTAAGCATTTTCAGCAAGTGAATAGGGTCGCCAGCGACCCCTGCTGCAGTAAGAGGACTCTAGTAGTATGCGGATGGCGCTTTGAACAAAAGGGTCTTCCAAATGTAATGTAATGTCATGTAATGTATGACGATATAATTTTTCCCATTTCAGCAAATCACGGCATCGTACAACAAGACGGTAGCCTTGACATCTGAGGATGCTGTGATAGCGTTCCTGAAAGTTATCTACAAATGGTCCACATTCGGATGTGCCTTCTTCGAAGTTAAGGTAGGGGTGTGTCATGTCAACTCGTTATGACAATGCATCGCATTGTGCATCATGGCAATGCAGTGCATCGATTCATGACACCAAAAAGTGTTTTTTTGATAATAATACAAATTAAAATCGTTGTTTGAATGGCCAGCGAACATCCACCACAACAAATACAATCTCCAGTCGTGCAGATGTCGCCGTAGAGTGGCTAGCTCTACAGTCACATCTTGGTTGGTGTGCAAGCATTTCGTCTGGTCACACAGCCATGGTTTTGATATTGTTTTTAGGCTAGGTTGAGGTAGCACTAGAAGTTATACTGAACACTTCCCATTAAATTAATCTCCTATAAGTCTTTTTTAAATGGACTTATGAATGATACACAGTAACTGGCAAGTCAGCTGTATTTTCACACATTTACTGTAGTAAATATTGCAATGCATTGCAATAATACATGTATCACATCATCATGATAGTATTGCATTGTGGCAAGCCCTTGCCATACCCACCCCCTAAGCAGCACTCAGGGCCACTGAGAGCTTTGGCCAGGCCCAGGACAAAGTGCTCTGAACATCCCCCCACCTAATGCATACAGTGTAATAATGAGGTCTATAATAAGATGTTATTTTAAGTATTAAAGCAAGCTAACTGATGTCATTGTTAAAAACAAATGTTTTTTTTCCCTTGAACTTCACAGCAAACATCGGAGCCCAAATACCCTGATATTGTGAGGCTGGCCATCGGCAGACAGGGTGTGATTGTGTTGCACCCCAAAACTAAGGTATGAACATGGTAATGCATACCCAAAACTAAGGTATGAACATGGTAAGGCATCCCAAAACTACTGTATGAACATGTTAATGCATACCCAAAACTACGGTATGAACATGGTAACACCCCAAAAATCAGATATGCATGCTGTACAAATAGCACTTTACTGATGCACTACTAAGGTGCAAAACTAGGGTGCAAACCTGGTTCAAATACTAAGTACCAAAATGGAAGGTGGTCTATGTAGTCTAGTGATGAACTGTCTCCTGTGTGTTCAGGAGGATATCCAGTGATGAACTACTGTATATCTCCTGTAGAAGATCAAAGGATTAACAACATCCTGTGTGTATCGTAGGAGATCTAGTGAATATATCTTGTTTGGAAATTGTAGGAGATCTAGTCATTAACTATCACTTATATGAAATCTACTGACTAACTGTGCCCTGCTCTCTATCTGTTCTAGACATTATTACCTATATATACTGCCGTACTCTGTATTGACCTCACACTCTGCACTTGCTCGAGCGCCCTCTTTGTATATCGCTTTGGTTAAAAGCATGTGATCAATGTAATTGTAGCCACCCTGCTCCTTAATATTATATCAGAGAGACTGGATAATATTGGTGACTGGATACTCTTAGAATCTCTGATTATGTAACATTAATCTATTGACTGTCATGGGATGAATTACTCACTTTACCAGAAGCCTGTGGTAAACTGTGGAAATTGATACTGATGACTGCTGTGCTTCATATGCTTGTGTTCTGAGTCCCCACTCTGAGTTATACCCCAGAGACAGATATTAGTTTCAGATATTTGAACTATATGCATATCACAGATTATCAGTCACCCCAACATTAGAAATGAAGGACTCTTTCCCCTGTGTTCGAGAGAATCTACTAGACTAATGCTTGAACTGGCCTTGCCCCAGGGCAGACTCCTGACATGATGTTTAGTTTAGTTTAGTTTAGTTTGTGTGTGTGTGTGTGTGTTTGTGTGTGTGTGTACTCGTTATTTACTCTTAAAAAAAAAAAACACTAACCCCTCTTTGCAACTGCACTTGTTGTTCTGTATATCTCCTGTGCACTTTGTATTTGCTTGTGATGTTGGCCTGCTTATGTCCTCTTTTGAAAGTCGCTTTGGTTATAAAGCGTCTGCCAAATGCAATGTAATGTAATGTAATGTAATGTGTTCAGGTGTGTTACATAATGTACAGTAATGTAATGTAATGTATTGCAGGAGATGCTGGCGACTCACCCCTATAACAAGATCGCCAACTGGTGCAGTGGCAGCACCTACTTCCACATGACCGTGGGCAGCCTGGTGGGGGGCAGCAAGCTGCTCTGCGAAACATCTCTGGTAAGAGTTCAATCACAATACTAATATATAGCATGCATACAAGCATGCACACACACACACACACATGCACGCACACACGCACACGCACACGCACACGCACACGCACACACACACACACACACACACACACACACACACACACACACACACACACACACACACAATAAAAAGCCTAGTGTGTGTATGTGTGTGCGCGTGCGTGCGTTTGTGCACGCATTTGTGCGTGCGTGCGTGTGTGTGTACATGCAGTCCTTACATACAATGTTTATTAATCTGTAGGGGGGATATCAATCAAGCACAGATCATATGTGACTGTGTTTTATTGTTTGTGGAAGAAGTTAAAACGAAGTTTGTAGAAACTTTGAATTGTAGCATTTTTGGCATCTCCAGGTGATGTATAGTATGTTTTGAATGCGTTTGAAGTCTGGCCCAGTGACGCATTGCGGCCTGTGCGTGTTGAAGTGTTTATGATGTGCTTTATCGTTGCATGTGTCTGTATCCTTGTCTGTGTGCCTAATATACAATTTTTTTTCTCTATGTTCATGATGTATTGTTGGGTGTGTGTAATGTACGTATGTCATGATGTGTGTGTCTAATGTATTCTGTGTGTGTGGGACTGATGATGTATTGTTGCGTGTGTCTGCTGTTTCCCATGATGTGTGCCTAATGTATCTCCTATGTGTGTGTCTTTAATAGGGCTATAAAATAGATGACCTCATCACCTCCTACGTCAACATGTACTTGAAGGAGAACAGAACGGCCGCACGCCCACGAAACCAACGCTATCGCTAAGGCTAAGCCCAGCTGGGGCCCTCACACACACACACACACACACACACACACACACACACACACACACACACACACACACACACACACACACACACACACACACACACACACACACACACACACACACACTGCTTAAATGATCATGTATCAAGTGCCTGCACTGTGAGTATCTAATACTTGATAAGGTGCCACACAAATGAAATAAATTTTAATAGACTTCTGCAGTAATTATTTTGTTATCCATGTACTGTCAAAACAAATGTAAGTCTATTTTGATAAATGTGCCCTTACAGCAAAAAATGCAACTTAAATTCTGTACTGTCTGCATCCATTGCATACTGTAGTGTGTGAGGTGGAACTTCACAAATGCATTCATAATTTATTTAAAACCCATTGTTGTGATCAAGGATTTCACTGTAACATGACAATTACATTCATATTATAGTAGTTAGCCACTTACCTTTTTCACATTCCATGTGTATACCATGTGATTTCAATGAGGCTTTCAAGATGTCTAATGCTGGACTTTGCAATGAGCAGTCTTGGTGGAGTCAAGAATACATGACACAAAATCAGTGGCACCTAATGAACCTTGTATTGCCTTCTTTGTATGCCAAACTATGTAACACTCTGACTATGTTTTAAACTGTCAGTAAAGCATGGCTGGGGAACCTACGGTATGGCCCGGGGGCTGTTTATCTTATCCAGCCCCGATATAATTTTGTTGTTATACAGTTTCACATGAAATATGACACATTTTGTAAAGCAATCTTACAAATTACATTCGCAATACGATTAAGTTATGTTTTCAGGGGACTTAGTGAAGGTGGGGTCTGCTGTAAAGGTGGTGGCCATCAATAGGCCTAAAGTGCAGGCGGAAATCCTGGTTTCTGTTCATAGTATGGCCCTTGGAGGACTTTATAAAATTTTGAAGTGGCCCTTCGAATGAAAAAGGTTCCTGTTTTTAGTTTAGAAAGCGAAAGAAATCTTCTCATGTTGCTCCATAAGTGAGATATGACGTTCCAAGAAATGATTTCACATTAAACTCTGCTTGCTGCTGGTGTGTTCATGTCCTGTGTCTTTGTGTCTTTTTCAGTCATATTCTGTGTGTTTGCGCAGGTATGGCCAACTGTAGCTTGTGTTTCACACATCATTCCACACACACTCCCCCACACATACTCACGCACACACACACATACACCTTTCTCTCTCTCTCTCTCTCTCTCTCTCTCTCTCTCTCTCTGTAACATGCACACACATGCACACGTACGGTATGCACACCCACAAGCTCTTACCCACAGTCCCCCACACACATTGTTGTGTGGCAAAGAGGCTAAGAAGCTACATGTTGTGCTGTCATCACGTGCATATCAGGCTGTTTACCAGAGAGATAGCCTGTTCCCACAGCCAAACAAGTGCAGACATAGTTCTTTCTCAGTGAGCAAGCCAAACAAATGTCAACATAGTCTCTTCTCAGTGCACCAGCCAAACAAGTGCAGCAGTCACATGCGGCCTGTCTTTTGACCAGTGGAGGCATATTCACTCACACTGAACATTGAAACAAAAGCTCAGCTAAACGGGTGTGATACAAAAGACTCAGCTAAACGGGTGTGATACAAAAGACTCAGCTAAACGGGTGTGATACCAAAGCACAGCTAAACGGGGACATATTACTGCACGGGCCTACCGGGCCAAGGCTCAGGGGCCCAAGAGTCAACGGGGCCCAGAGGGCCAAGCCTCTATATTTCTTTTTCATTTTATTTTACATTAAAATCGCACTTTAGTGGGGGGGCGCTGTGGCGCACATTTGGGCTTGCATGCCCATGGGGACCCCGGTTCGAATCCGGAAGGGGTCATTTCCCAACCCTACCCCATCTCTCTCCACATTCACTTCCTGTCACTCTCCACTGTCCTATCTGCAATAAAGGCAAAAAAGAAAAAAATCACACTTTTACCAACTGGAGACAAACCCCCGAGCTCCCAACACTAAAACCCTGAATCTCTCTGTAAACTAGCAGCACCCATGGAAGGTGCGGGGCTTTCTTCTTGTCTGGGCCAGGAGCCCATGGAGTCATGATCCATTCCCGAACGAATGTGTTACCAAAGTGGCTTGACACCCCAGTGAGAAGGTGGCATCATGCTGAGGGTGTGGAGCTGTGGTGCTTACGGTAGATAGACAGAGGATGTATTATTATTGTGGCTCTAGGATGCTTAGAAGAGGACCCCGAAATGATAGTGGGGGTATTGTAGGGGTGTACGCTGCAGATATGGAGTGCTTAGAAAAGGAGCCAAAAGTGATAGAGGAGGTATTATTGTGGTTTGGGGGTGCTTAGAAGAGGACCCCCAAAAAGATAGTGGGGGGATTGTAGTGATGCGTGCTGCAGACAGTGGGAGTGGGACCCCAAATAGAGAGTGGAGGTATTGTAGGGCTGTGTGCGCTACAGACAGGGGTGCATTATGATTCCATTGCCCCCCCTGCCAGACAACAAGACAGCCCCTCCCCATTCAGGGTTTTAGGCCAGGTGTGAGAGTCTACATTGTCGGGAGGTTGTCCCCAGAGAAAATATGAAAATACAGTTGAGAAAAGGGTGATCTTAACGCAATATGAGAATAAGAATTTAGAGGCTAGAGATTCAGGCCCCCATTGACTCCTGGGCCCCTGGGCCTGGGCCCAGTAGGCCTGTGCAGTAACCTGTCAGTGGCTGCAGACATGGGGTGCTTAGAGGGGGACCCCAAAAATGTATAGCAAGAGCACTAGCGAGAAAGTGGTGGCTGCAGAGAGAGGCATATGCCTGGAATATAGCAGAGGCGGTTCGTGCTGCCAGCCTGTTCTGCTCATTGTGGTCCATATAGGCATAGTTTAGAGAGGGGTACTGCAGTCTTGGGGTGCTCCCCGCACCCTTAGATCAGATACTCTGGGCCCTGCCGTGGGCCAACCGGTAGGGCACTCGTCTACCATGCGGCTGACCTGGGTTCGAATCCCGGCTCAGGTCCTTTGCCGACCCCTCCCCGTCTCTCTCCCAGTTCGCTTCCTGTCCACCTCTCACACTGTCCTGTCAAATACAGTCAAAAAAGACAAAAAAATCTTTTAAAAAAAGATAAGATACTATGGGTAGGGAGGACTTGACATGTTGCAAGCATGGGGTGCTCAGAGTGGACCACGAGGGGAGACTGTAGGCGCCTAACGCCTACACATACACGTGGACTTCGCCAAGCGGAGCAAACTTCGACATTCATTTATATGAGGAAAGCGAAGTGGGGCGAAGGCAAGCAAACAAGGGTGTGAAGTGAAGCAAAAATGTTCGGCCAAGTTTAATACTATGCAAATGAACGAATTTCGCCTGTGGCTGCCGATCAAATCGACAACATAAGTCAAGTCAAGTCAAGTCAATAAATGTCTGAATAGATTTGATTCGCCACTACGACCTGTTGACCGTTGAGCTGTCAGAATGGAACACTGAATTTTTCTTCTCTTCGCTTTGCTAGTTTTGCCTGCATGTGATGTGTCCCCAGTGTTACGCAGGGAAAGGCTGTGATCTTGGGGTACTCCCTGTCCTGGACCCCCAGTAGATAGTAAACTGTAGTGCTCAGCGTGCAGATAGTAGAAGCATTCAGTGTGTCAGTGTGTGTATGTGTATGTGTGTGTGTTCTCTCCGCTTCATTAGCATAGAGCCGCTGTCCCTTGTCCTAGGGCCGGAGAAAGGGCCCATGTCTGAGGCCCACAGCTGTTAACGCCGCTTATGAAAGATACTATTACAGCCTGTCTCTGTGTACCGGATCAACAGTATTTGTGTGTGTGTGTGTGTGTGTGTGTGTGTGTGTGTGTGTGTGTGTGTGTGTGTGTGTGTGTGTGTGTGTGTGTGTGTGTGTGTGTGTGTGTGTGTGTGTGTGTGTGTGTGTGTGTGTGTGTGTGTGTGTGTGTGTGTGTGCACGCTGTATTACTGCCGTTGTGTATGACTGCATGTAAGCCACATCTGTTCAACATGGGGGTGGGGGGGTGCATGTGTGTGCGTGTGCGTGTGCGTGTGCGTGTGTGTGTGTGTGTGTGTGTGTGTGTGTGTGTGTGTGTGTGTGTGTGTGTGTGTGTGTGTGTGTGTGTGTGTGTGTGTGAGATGTTTTTGTGGGCCCCATTCCTGGCAGGGATTAAAGCAGCCAGGGCCCCATCTCTCCACTCTGTCTCTCTCCAGTTGTCTTGCTCTGACATCTCAGCAGGTATGTTTGTGAATCTATGTGTGTGTGTGTGTGTGTGTGTTTGTGTGTGTGTGTGCATGTGCGTGCATGTGTGTTCATGTGCATTTTTGTATGTGTGTGTGTGTGTGCATGCATGTGTGTGTGTTTGTGTGTGTGTGTGCCTGCGTCCTTGTCTTGTTCTCACATCTCTGCAGGCTCCATAACACCATTCTTGCCAAAAGCCATTCGTTCATGTGTTCAGCGCTTAAACTGTCCTAAGATCTCGCTATGTTTGGGTTAAGATGAAGCCTGGCGTGGCTGTACTCTGCATGTCCACACACAGCCATCGATAACACTTTCCTCTGACAGAGTAAAACACATTTTTATTCATCTCTATATATCTCTCCTCTGCCCTCCTCTGACCTGTGCTGTGTGTTTGTGTCCCTCCATTCCTCAGTCCTCCTCTCCATCTCTGTCACTGTGGCCTTTTTCAGTCTCTCAGTGTCTCTTTTTTATTTCTCTTTCCCTTTCTTTTTTCCCTTTCACTTGTTTTTCCCGCTCTCACTCCCTTTATCCTAAATGAGACAGCACAGGGGGGGTTATGTCTATTCTGTTGAACGCTCACCCTCCCTCCCAAAAAAAGAGAGGGAGAATGGGAGCCTGTTTCATAAAGAGCCTCTATTAAACACACACATGCACGCACGCACACACACACACACACACACACACACACACACACACACACACACACACACACACACACACACACACACACACACACACACAGGCCGTCATCTATGTATTGATATGGGAAGAAGGGTGGGGGTAACCGAGTTGGGGTGGGGGACTCTGGGTGTAGACTGAAGCAAGGGGAGGGGCCAGTGTCGTAAAGGTCTTTTGCTGCTAAGGACTCTGTTGCCATGACACCCCACCCGGCAACCCACTCCAGTCCAGACATGCCATTCTTATCCTCTCCTCTCTCCTCTCTCCTCTCGGCTCTCCTCTCCCCCCTCTCTTCTCTTCTCTTCTCTTCTCTTCTCTTCTCTTCTCTTCTCTTCTCTTCTCTTCTCTTCTCTTCTCTTCTCTTCTCTTCTCTTCTCTTCTCCTGCTTTCTCTCCTCTCCTCTCCTCTCCTTTCCTCTCTTCTCTTCTCTTCTCTTCTCTTCTCTTCTCTTCTCTTCTCTTCTCTTCTCTTCTCTTCTCTTCTCTTCTCTTCTCTTCTCTTCTCTTCTCTTCTCTTCTCTTCTCTTCTCCTCTCTTCTCTTCTCCTGCTTGCACTTGTCGGAACTCTCACCGTTATGGGATACATAAGTGGTCCTCACAGCCCAGCCGAGGGGAAGGAGAGAGAGACAGGGGTGGGGGTGCGGGGGTAGCATGGGACGGTCAAAGAGAGGTCAAAGTTCCCCTATTAAAGGCCCCCTCGTGCTCCCCTCGTCCTCTCTTCTCCATAATTGAATTTATTAGCAGCAGTGAGTGGAGATACAAAAGGAGCCCCAGTCTTGCTTGCTCCTGGGAAACATCTTGATGTCCCTCAGATGACTGCTGTCACTGCCCTGCCCTGCTACACCCTGCCCTGCCCTGCACCCTATAGCCTTGCTATCGCCAGAAAAGTGAAACATAGTCTGGGTGCTGCCTATTCATTTTCCCATAGGAGAGGTTGATCTAAATTAATTAAATACGAGAAAAAGATCTTGCTTCGGAAGATGTCGCAAACATCGAAACGTTCTACATTGAAATGTTGCAATGCTCTCCAGCTCCTGCTCCAGCTTTTGTCTTCAAACAATCCAAAGCTTGATGGAAAACAGGTTTCACTTAGTCGCCAGACGAGCGAGACATGTGCTGTGTCTCTAATGTTGCATGCACTTGTGCCAGTGCACTGACGTTTGGTACATAGTGCTGCACACTGTTCTCTGAGGTCTTTATTCCGAACTGTCGAGGGAAAGTTTGGACGTTCAGTGCATTGAATTTTCAGCATGAGCACCCTACGCTCTGGAACATAAAGCTCGAAGTGCACAAGTGCGCCGTTTGAAACACAGAAATGGTCTGGGAGCCATCTACTCTACTCATTTTCTCATAGGGGAGGTCAATCTAAACTAATGAAATATGTCAAAAAAAGACCTTGCTGCAGAAGATGTTGCAAACATTGAAAATGACATAATGAAACTAATGCATGGTTGAAGTGCAGTGTTCTCAAATTTCTTTCTTCAAACGATCCAAAGCTTGATGGAAAACAGGTTTCACTTAAGTGGATCTGTAAACAAACTCCACACATCCATTTTATCTGATATGTAGTGCCCTCCCTCCCTCCCAATTCTGTGGTTGGGATCCCAAAGATTTCTGCAAGGGTTTCAAGTCAAGTCAAGTCAAGTCAAGTGTACTTTATTGTCAAAGATCTATGTAACTGGGTTAGCACAGAAGTTTGAAATTGTGTTTGACCTGTCTCCAATGTGCAGTTTAGCTAAACCATATAAATAAGACATTGACAATAATCTCTCTCTCTCTCTCTCTCTCCCTCTCTGTCTCTCTCTCTCTCTCTCTCTCTCTCTCTCTCTCTCTCTCTCAAGTCAAGTGTACTTTATTGTCAAAGATCTATGTAACTGGGTTAGCACAGAAGTTTGAAATTGCGCAATTGCGTCTCTCTCTCTCTCTCTCTCTCTCTCTCTCTCTCTCTCTCTCTCTCTCTCTCTCTCTCTTTCACACACACACACACACACACACACACACACACACACACACACACACACACACACACAGACACACACACTTTCTCTGACATTTCTTCTTTCCATGCTTTACTTCAGATTGGAATGAGCGCACAAGTCAGTATGGGAATCCCTGCCCCAGTCCAGGGTTGTATAAAGTAGAAGTAGAAGTACTTTCCCAGATGTAATTACAACACTAGTAGTATGATATTACAAAGTTGAACCTGTAGATTTACTTGGGCACAATCCCTGGTGCTGAACAAAAAAAAGTAACGTTTTGTGGAAAAAACAGTTTGCACACTCCACACTTGCACACATGGATTTTTTCGTCTTTAAGTAATTCCTTTTTCTTTCTATTCATTCACTGGCAAGAACGATGACGTTTCGACCTCTCAGTCTTCCTCAGACTCCTGAGGAATACCAAGAAGTCGAAACGTCATCATGCTTTTATTACAAAGTTGAAACCATGTAATATCAAACCGCTAGTGTTGTAATTACATCTGTAAGGGTGCTTCTACTTTATACTTCTATTTCTACTTCTAATTAATTCAACTCTGCCCCAGTCGGACTGGGTCTGTCCAGTCCTCTTCTTTGCAAGCCCAGCCCTGCTCATTCCATCTCCAGCTTAGCAGGGTGTGAGAAGCCCCCATAGGACTCACACACCCACTGTGCTGAAGTGCAGAGGGGAGCGAGGGAGAGAGAGAGGGGGGGAGTGCAGTGTGAGAAGGACAGAAAAAGGAGGGAGGGAAGAGGGCTGAGACGGAGAGAGAGGGAGAGACACAGAAAAAGGGGGGACAGAGGGAGGGAGAGAGGTTGGAGGGCAAGATAGAAGCTGTTGCTACAGAGGGAGGGAGGGAGAGAGAGAGGGAGGGATAGAGAGAGGGGTGGAGAGAGGGAGGGAGGGGAGAGTGAGGGTGGGGAGGGAAGCATGGGGCTGTTGCTGTCCTGATTAAAGTGTAGTTTGCTACATTGCGTGCCAGCTGTTATCAGCCTTGCCCCGCCAGAGACTCAACAGCTACACACACGCGCTCTCTCCCTCCCTTTCGCTCTCTCTAGCTCTCTCCCTCCCTTTCTCTCTCACTCTCTCCCTCCCTTTCTCTCTCTCTAGCTCTATCTCTCCCTTTCTCTCTCACTCTCTCGCTCTCTCTAGCTCTCCCTCCCTTTCTCTCTCCCTCTCTCTCCCTCCCTTTCTCTCTCTCTCCCTCCCTTTCGCTCTTTCTAGCTCTCTCCCTCCCTTTCGCTCTCTCTAGCTCTCTCCCTCCCTTTCTCTCTCACTCTCTCCCTCCCTTTCTCTCTCTCTCGCTCTCTCTCTCCCTTTCTCTCTCACTCTCTCGCTCTCTCTCTCTCTCTCTCTCTCTAGCTCTCTCCCTCCCTTTCTCTCTCACTCTCTCCCTCCCTTTCTCTCTCTCTCGCTCTCTCTCTCCCTTTCTCTCTCACTCTCTCGCTCTCTCCCTCCCTTTCTCTCTCTCTCTCTCTCTCTCTCTCTCTCTCTCTCTCTCTCTCTCTCCTACTCTTTCTCACACCCTTTCAGAGACTCTCCGGGTCTCCCTTCCTCTCCCTCTCACTCAACCCCTTGTTATTATCTCCCTCTCTCTCACCCACTCTCTCTATTCTCTGTTCCCCTCGTTCACTCTCCCTCTCTTTTCCACTCTCGTTCTCTCACTGCCCCCCCCTCTCTCCTCCATGCTCAATTTCTCTCCCTCTCCCACCCACTCCCGTTCTCTCCCTCTCTCCCACTCTCTCTCCCCCACTCTCCATCTCTCTCTCTCTCTCTGACTTGTTTCACTTTCTTCTCCACTCCTTCCACTTGTACAGCACTCCAAGAGGAGACCCTAACTGGTGAGTGTCACTCTAACTTCTCTCCGGGAAAACTTATGTGTGTGTGTGTTTGTGTGAGTTTTTGTCTGTGTGTTTATCGTGTATCCTAGTTTCTTTACTTTTCATGTGCATAATACATTAATATTTTATATAATAATCAGTAGGCTATAATAATAAAATGAATACATGTGTATTTATTTACATGCTCTGTGAGAACTGTGCAGTTCTGTGGTGAAGTGAGGGAAGGCATTATTGTTTACTGTGTGCATAACATAGGCTAATAATATATTAGCCTACATAATAATACATAATAATATATTCATACATTTGTATTTACTTTACTTGATTAGCCATGCTTTGTGAGAACTGTGCAGTGTTATGTGGGAGGGCATACAGTAGTGGCAGCATTATTGTGTAGTGGTGCATGTCTTTATTTTCTTCCGTTGGCAAAGGTCTGGGAAGTGTCTTCCTGTAGCCACTCTTTCAGCGACCAATTAGTGGCTTTACTGCTGGTGCTGTGCCCGGTGGCAATAGGAAGAGGGACAGAGGGGAGGTCTTGGGAAATGTCTTGTGCAAAGTAATTTAACCCTTTAAATTACAGCATGTCAGTCTTACCTTTTACATTCGGAATATACATTTGTGCATAACTCCATCAGCCAAACCTCTGCTGTTCTTCATTTTATTGCTACTGGGTCTTGACTGGGTGGTACCATATGCCCCAGTACTCCTAATTGTTGTCTGTATTTTGAGGTATTAGGTCAGTATTGGATGGTAACACCCCCCCCCCCTCCTCTACCCTCAGTGCCCCTTGTACTTGTTGTCTGTTTGGCGAGGGTGTTGTGCCGGATTTTGGACAGATGGAGTAGCGTACCCTCCAGTACCCCTAGTAGCCTAATTGTCGCATCTTTGTGGGGTGCCAGAGTTGCATCATAGTAACCTATCACCCCAATACCCCCCAATGATTGTTCTTCTTTGGGGTGATTGAATGATTATGACATACCATGACCCCCTTACCCCTAGAATGGTTGTCTATTTGTGGGTTGCTATAGGTCTATTACATGGTACCCTAGACACAACACTCTCCAGTGGGCTCAGTTGTCTCTTTTGGGGGTGTAGAGTCTTCATCGCATGGCACCATATCCCCATTTAGTTGCTTTCTCATCTGAGTCTTAATCACACAGTATTCTATTGCCCCTATTACCTGTATTGGATGGTACCCTTGATCTACCACCCCTCTAGCTGTTCTCTCTTTTAGGGTGCCGAGTCTTTATCACATGGCACAGTGCCCCTGTTTACCCAGTAATCCCCACTATGGCCATGGGAGTGTGGGAAGCGTCAGGTGGAGAGGTAGGTGTTTTTTTCCGAGGGGCCCCATGGCACTGGAGCGGGAGACACTTAGCTCCCCTTTAATAACAAGACACTGGGCTCCACGGCCCGCGCTCCGAGAAACTGGTACCCCTCATCTCTTTAACAAGACTCTGGCACCCCTTCAAGTCCTTAACGAGATAGTGATACCATTCGTCGCTTTAACAAGATAGTGGTACCCCTCATTGCTTTAAAGGGAGATTGGCATTTTTTCACGGGAGATTGGCATGTTTTTTTCTCTGCCAGACAGAGTGAGCTGGGGGGGTTGAATTTGTTCTCCCTGTGTGTGTGTGTGTGTGTGTGTGTGTGTGTGTGTGTGTGTGTGTGTGTGTGTGTGTGTGTGTGTGTGTGCGCGTGCGTGCGTGCTTGCGTGTGTGTGTGTGTGTGTGTTTGGCAGCCGACAAATCCAACGCATCACAGTCCCTCACGCTTTCCCACCCCCGTCCCCCCTCTGTGTGCGTGTGTGTATGTGTGTGTGTCTGTGTGTGTGAGTGCGCCATCATGCAGAGAGTGTGGCTACTGGACAAGGAGGGGGCTTTGCATAGCTGACATGCACACACACACACACACACACACACACACACACACACACACACACACACACACACACACACACACACACACACACACACACACACACACACACACACACACACACACACACACACACACACACACACACACACACACACACATTCTCTCTCTCTCTCTCTCTTTTTCTCTCTCTCTCTCTCTCTCTCTCTCTCTCTCTCTCTCTCTCTCTCTCTCTCTCTCTCTCTCTCTCTCTCTCTCTCTCTCTCTCTCTCTCTCTCTTCCTCCAGCTTTGGTCCACACACTGCTCCGTCCGGCTTTGGCTAAGCTCTCAAAGGACTCGCGCACTCCAGAATCCGACACCCTCCATGATGTTTCTTTATGTTTGCCCGGAACCCCTTTGCGTCACAATACTCTCAGAGAGCTTTATCCCCAAAATCTGATCCACTTTCCTCGAAATCTGCTTTTCCATGTGGCCGATTACATACATCCACATTCAGATGCGAACAATATGCTACGCTTCTACTTTGTGCTAATTAGGGCTGAAAGTTTTGGTCTGAGGTGTCGTTGCATGTAATTCTGAATCCATGATTCATCGAAATGATAACATGACTACAGAACAGAATAACGAAATTGCAACACACTGTATATGTGGAGCATAGAATACAATCGGAACTAAGATAAATAAAATAAACTGAATACAAGTACAATGGTTATATGTTTGGCAAGACTTGACATTGCAGCAAACAATGTATGTGGAGCATAGAGTATAATTTGAACTGTTTCATGTCTACACTCTATTAATTGGTGAGGAATGGTGTTCCCAGTTTACCACAATGATATATTGTTATGTTATTGCGTGACCTTAATCTGGGTGTTGAAATGAAACCATGCTGGCTACATGTTTCCATGAGTGCTACATGTTTGTTCAAGCAATAACCCCATGCCGAACCAATGATGGCTCAGGGATGGATTATGATTCCATGGGCCCCTGGGCCAAACAACAAGAATGCCCCCCCATCATTGGGTTTTGCTAGTTTACAAATCAGGGTTCTCGGCCAGGTTTGAGAGACTATATTGTTTCAAAATTCGGTTGTTGAAAGTGTGACTTTAATGCAACATGAAAATGTAAATATAGAGACTAGTGCAGTGATTCTCAAACTTTTTCAGACCGAGGACCACTTTGTCCCCCCCAAAATGTCTAGGGACCACCTGTCAACTGAATTGACAGTTGACGTGTACTATTTAACACTGCTAATTTTAATGTGATCATTTACTTTTTAGTCACATTTACAAGCCTGTCTTATTGTGTTGAATATATGACTTCAGACATGTTTGGCTTTGTAATAATGTTACAAATATAGCCTTCCGCTGTAAAAGTAGAAATCCCCTCGCGGACCACCTGAGCTCTGTCACGGACCACTAGTGGTCCCCGGACCACACTTTGAGAATCACTGGACTAGAGCTTCAGGGCCCGTATGACTCCTGGGCCCCAGAGCTTGGACCCGGTAGGCCCGCGCAGTAATCTGTTGATGGCTACATTAGTGTTCCGTATCATTCCATGGAGACTGTGGACACAGTGTATTCTTCCATCTTCCAAGAACTGGGGCAGAGGGAAGGGTGTGTGTGTGTGTGTGTGTGCGTGCGTGCGTGCGTGTGTTTTGCATGTGTGTCTGTTTTCTCTCAGTCCTGAGATATTCCGCTGCTCTGGAGTCCCACGCCTCCCTCCTCTGAGACGCGTTTCACACCTCCATGTTTTTAGGGAGAAGAAATTGCTTCCCCTGTCATCTCCTCTCTACGCTTTTCTGTTCCCACCATTC